>NW_024570630.1:0-149443 GCF_018345385.1 Vulpes lagopus | reverse complement strand
TCCTCCTCTATCCCAACACTCTGAAGGGTTTTGATCAGGAATGGATGCTTTATTTTGTCAAATGCTTTCTCTGCATCTAATGAGAGGGTCATATGGTTCTTGATTTTTCTCTTGCTGATATGATGAATCACACTGATTGTTCTACAGGTGTTGAACCAGCCTTGTGTCCCGGGGATAAATCTTACTTGGTCATGGTGAATAATCTTCTTAATGTGTTGTTGGATCCTATTGGCTAGTATCTTGTTGAGAATTTTTGCATCCATGTTCATCAGGGATATTGGACTATATTTCTCCTTTTTGGTGGGGTCTTTGTCTGGTTTTGGAATTAAGGTGATGCTGGCCTCATAGAATGAATTTGGAAGTACTCCATCTCTTTCTATCTTTCCAAACAGCTTTAGTAGAATAGGTATGTTTTCTTCCTTAAATATTTGATAGAATTCCCCTTGGAAGTCATCTGGCCCTGGACTCTTGTGTCTTGGGAGGTTTTTGATGACTGCTTCAATTTCCTCCCTGGTTATTGGCCTGTTCAGGTTTTCTATTTCTTCCTGTTCCAGTTTTGGTAGTTTGTGGCTTTCCAAGAATGCGTTCATTTCTTCTAAATTGCCTAATTTATTGGCATAGAGCTGTTTATAGTATGTTTTTAAAATCGTTTGTATTTCCTTGGTGTTGGTAGTGATCTCTCCTTTCTCATTCATGATTTTATTAATTTGAGTCTTCTTTCTCTTCTTTTTAATAAGGTTGGCTAATGGTTTATCTATCTTATTAATTCTTTCAAAGAACCAACTCCTGGTTCTGTTGATCTGTTCCACAGTTCTTCTGGTCTCGATTTTGTTGAGTTCTGCTTAAATTTTAATGGACTCTCTTCTGCTGCTGGGCATAGGGTCCATTTGCTGTTTTTTCTCTAGCTCCTTTATGTGTAAGGTTAGCTTTTGCATTTGAGTTCTTTCCAGTTTTTGAATCAATGCTTGTATTGCGATGTATTTCCCCGTCAGGACTGCTTTTGCTGCGTCCCAAAGATTTTGAACGGTTGTATCTTCATTCTCATTAGTTTCCCTGAATCTTTTTAATTCTTCCTTAATTTCCTGGTTGACCCTTCCATCTTTTAGCAGGAAGGATGGTCCTTAACCTCCACGTGTTTGAGGTCCTTCCAAACTTCTTGTTGTGATTTAGTTCTAATTTCAAGGCATTATGGTCTGAGAATATGCAGGGGACAATCCCAATCTTTTGGTATCGGTTCAGACCCAATTTGTGACCCAGTATGTGGTATATTCTGGAGAAAGTTCCATGTGCACTAGAGAAGAATGTGTATTCAGTTGAGTTTGGATGTAAAGTTCTGTAGATATCTGTGAAATCCATCTGATCCAGTGTATCATTTAAAGCTCTCGTTTCTTTGGAGATGTTGTGCTTAGAAGACCCTTCGAGGGTAGAAAGAGCTAGATTGAAGTCACCAAGTATAAGTGTATTATTATCTAAGTATTTCTTCACTTTGGTTATTAATTGGTTTAAATATTTGGCAGCTCCCACATTCGGGGCATATATATTGAGGATTGTTAAGTCCTCTTGTTGGATAGATCCTTTAAGTATGGTAGAGTGTCCCTCTTCATCTCTCACTGTAGTGTTTGGGGTAAATTTTAGTTTATCTGATATAAGGATGGCTACCCCTGCTTTCTTTTGAGGACCATTTGAATGGTAAATGGTTCTCCAACCTTTTATTCTCAGGTTGTAGGTGTCCTTCTGTCTAATATGAGTCTCTTGTAGACAGCAAATAGATGGGCCCTGCTTTTTTATCCAGTCTGAAACCCTGTGCCTTTTGATGGGGTCATTAAGCCCATTCACGTTCAGAGTTACTATTGACAGATATGAGTTTAGTGTCATCATGATATCTATTCAGTCCTTGTTTTTGTGGATTGTTCCACTGAACTTCTTCTTAAGGGGGAATTTTAAGAGTCCCCCTTAAAATTTCTTACAGAGCTGGTTTGGAGGTCACATATTCTTTCAGTTCCTGCCTGTCTTGGAAGGTCTTTATCTCTCCTTCCATTCTGAATGAGAGCCTTGCTGGATAAAGTATTCTTGGTTGCATGTTCTTCTCATTTAGGACCCTGAATATATCCTGCCAGCCCTTTCTGGCCTGCCAGGTCTCTGTGGAGAGGTCTGCTGTTACCCTAATACTCCTCCCCATAAAGGCCAGGGATTTCTTGTCTCTTGCTGCTTTAAGGATCTTCTCTTTATCTTTGGAATTTGCAAGCTTAACTATTAGATGTCGAGGTGTTGAACGGTTTTTATTGATTTTAGTGTGTGGGGGGATCTATCTATTTCCTGGATCTGAATGCCTGTTTCCCTTCCCAGATTAGGAAAGTTTTCTGCTAGGATTTGTTCAAATACATATTCTGGCCCTCTGTCCCTTTCGGTGCCCTTGGGAACCCCAATTAAATGTAGGTTTTTCTTCCTCAGGCTGTTGTTTATTTCCCTTAATCTGTCTTCATGGTCTCTTAATTCTCTCTCTCTTTTCCTCAGTTTCCCTCTTTGCCATCAACTTGTCTTCTATGTCACTCAGTCGTTCTTCCACCTCGTTAACCCTCATCGTTAGGACTTCTAGTTTGGATTGCATCTCATTCAATTGATTTTTAATTTCTGCCTGATTGGATCTAAATTCTGCAGTCATGAAGTCTCTTGAGTCCTTTATGCTTTTTTCTAGAGCCACCAGTAGCTGTATAATAGTGCTTCTGAATTGGCCTTCTGACATTGAATTGTAATCCAGATTTTGTAACTCTGTGGGAGAGAGGACTCTTTCTGATTCTTTCTTTTGAGGTGAGGTTTTCCTTCTAGTCATTTTGCTCAGTGCAGAGTGGCCAAAAACAAGTTGTATTGGCAAAAGGAGAAAAAGAGAGAAGGAAAGAAAAGAGAAAAAGAAAAAAGAGAAAAGAAAAAAGGGAAACAAGAGAAGAAAAAGAGAAAGAAAAAGAAAGAAAGGTGAAAAAAAAAGGGGTGGGGGAAGCAATCAGAAATCAAAAAGAAAGAAAAAAAAACAAAACAAAACAGAAAAAACAAAAAACACGGGAGAGTATCTTCTGATTCTGTATACTTTAAGTCCCTTGACCTCCCCTGGAACTGGTCTGTCTAGCTGGTCTTCTGGGGGAGGGGCCTGTTGTGCTCATTTTCAGGTGTTAGCACTTCCGGGTGCTGCTCTGCCCCCTGCCTGATGCAGGGCTCAGTGGGGGTTGTTTATCCCGTGAGGGCCCAGGAGGAACAACCCCAGTGGTGGGGCCAGCTCTGCAGCCCTGGAGTCAGCTCCCGCAGTAGCTCCGGGGCTCTCTGTCTGCAGGGCCTGGAGGCTCCGGGGCGGGGACGCTGATCTGCTCAGCTTGGGGCAGGAGCATCCTCACTGTCCTGGTCCCTCCCGGCCTCTGCCTGTCCTGGGGGAGGCCGGATCCTGGGCTGTGTCCCGGCGCCCTGTGCTCCGGGGTCTGCGCAGTTTGATTCGCTCCCGCCCCGCAGCCCTCTCCGCAGAGCCGCCGCCCGAGCCCCTCTGAGCTGTTCCGGGTCCCGCCGTGCGCACTGCAGCCCTTAGGGAGCTCGGCACACTCTCCCGGGGCGCAGGTGCCTGTTAGTGTCCCAGGGAGCCCGAGGGCATCCCCGCCCTCCTGGGTCCTGCTCCACCTCCCTGCGGGCCCCTTTCCACCAGGGAAGGTTGGTGCAGCTCCTGCTTCTCTGGGACTGGGCTCTCCTGTCCTGGGGACACTCACCCGGGCCACAGCCTGGCTCCTCGCGGGCCCCTCCCCCTCGGAGGCCTTTTGTTTCTTTATTTCTTTTTCCCCATCTTCCCACCTTGATAGAAGCGCGAACTCTTCTCACTGTAGCATTCCAGCTGGTCTCTCTTTAAATCTCAAGTCGAATTCGTAGATTTTCAGGATGATTTGAAGTTTATCTAGGTAATTTGGTGGAGACAGGTGATTTGGGGACCCTCCTCTTCCACCATCTTGTCCCTCCTCCATCATGTTTGTATGTTTTTAAGAATACCCTATTTGCTGTTCAATCGTTATCCTTTCAAAAAAAAACTTTCCAAGTACTGTGTGACCATTATTATATAAATGCACATGAATCGAATGTGAGAGCTAAGAAACAAAAAAACAGAAAATTTACACCTTTACTTTTTGTTGCAAAAAAGTTGTTACTTCTTTATTTTAAAATATTTTATTATATAATCTTTTCATGGCATCATCAGGAGTAACAGAAAACATTATTCCCAGTTCCTAACCACATCCTGATTTTTTTTTCAAGTATCACAATGTTTATTGATAGATACAAGCATATAAAATCAGGGCATGAACATGACTTGATAAATTAAGTAGACTTAATTTCAATACTACAATAAGAGGGACCAATTCAAATTCTCACCATTTGTTTCACACCCACAAAATCACTTCAAGTACATTAACAATCTCCCAGAAGTGATCAGTTTTGTGCAAGTAAACCATGTTTCTTTTAAAAGACTTGTGCCCTTGCCCAGGCTCAAGGATATTAAAATCTAGCACATAAAGCCCATTACTAGAGGTAGAAATACAGGCTATATACTATTACAGCAACAACCATCAATTACAGTTAAGGATTTTTCTGTAACAACCAAGGGCCTATGCAAATAAGTTAGAGAAGCCAAACTGTCAACTGACTCCTTCTAATCTATTTTCTAACTTGACTATTTCTTTTGTCTAAGTTTCCACATGACTTCTGCAAAGATTGAAGACTTATTGCATACTCATGTACTCATTTATGTATCAGCAGTACACAATGTTGACTCTGATAGGTGCTATTTTATGTTTTTGGGCTATATTGATGTAGAAGACAGATACAGTTCTTATTCCTATGGGATTCATATCAGTAGGGGAACCAAAATATTACACGGGTTACACAGGTAAGTTATTGTGATTATGTTTTTCAGAATTCAGTGAGATTTTAAATGAGTAGAAGCTACTATTGATGTAGGAAAAAACATTAGGATTTGAAGCCAATGGCTAAGAAAGAATTCTTGAGACATCTTTGGTGCAAAAGGTGATTTTATTAAAACATGGGTACAGGTCTTGTGGGCAGGAAAAGTTGCACTGGGGGCATGAGAAGTGGCCCATTATATACTTTCAAGATGGGAGGGGATTAGGGAGAGCGTAAGTCTCTAAAGAATTTTGGAAGCAAGGTTTCCAGAACCTTGAGGGGGCTAGATATTACTGAGAAAAGGTGATTTATTGTCATCTATTAAAACCTTAGTCATGAGGCCCTTCAGATGTGTATCGGTGGGCCATATGCTTGGGGGATGATTGCCAACATGTATCTTGGGAGGCCCAGAGATAAATTTTCTAAAGGAATTTTTACGTGTTAAAGTAGACTTAACAGGATCCTGGGGGTCAGGCTAAGGTTGTCTTTTGCCTTTAGCAAAGTTTTAACATTGAAACAGTTGAGTCCCTGGAGGAATGTTGGTCTGCCTTTTTCATGGACTTGTCAGTGTGCTGTAGATGGTAAGGAAATTTAATAATTTTTCTTCTGCCTTTGTTTCCCACATCATTAAAATTGGGATTAGGGTCTGTTTCAGTGAAGGTTTTCCTGAAGAAGAGACATTAAATTAAAACTTGAAGAATGAACAGTTTTTAGGCAAATAAAAAGTAGAGTATGTGTGACAATCTGAAGGTGGGGATAATCAGAGCATGTTTAACAGAGTGAATGCCAGTGTAGCTAAATGACAATGAATGTAGTTGAGATGTCTTGAAAGGAGTTTAGAGAGGTAGGTAGCAACTAGATTATACAGGATGATGAAGGTCGTGTATTGAATTTCTTTAATGTAAGCCTTTACTCACACTCTCTCTATTAGCTGAAATGATTTTTCTTAGCTCCTCTATCTGTGCTAATTCTTCTCATCCTCCCAAGTTCCACTACCTGGAACCTAATCATGATGGCTAAAATTTATTAAGTCTTTGTCATTTGTCAACTGCAATAGAAAATGCTTCAAGGACAGCACCTATTTATTTCCTAACTTTGTTATACATAGTGACTTTGTCATCCTCCTTTTTGAGATGTGATATGTGGAGAGATTGCATAAATTGTCCAGGATTATATGTGGCAGATCACATTACAAAGTCAGGCTGTCTGATCTAAAGATTGTTTAACCACTAAGCACTCTTGGCTCTTTTAAAAGAAATTTAAATCTATTCACTGTGTTCTAACTCTTGACAATGCAACTGATATTCTGGGGTTCTTAGTCTTTAAGGTACTTTATTGGTATATATGATCCTAGTGCCACCCACAACTTGGCATTAATTTCTGCCACTGAGACATTATGAAAATAACACGCAGGAGCGCCTGAGTGGCTCAGTTGGTTAAGCATCTGACTTTGGCTCAGGTTATGATCTCAAGGTCTGGGTATTGAGCCACACATCGGGATCCCTGCTCAGTGGGAGTCTGCTTGTCCCTCTCCCTTTGCCCCTCCCGCTGCTCCCACTCTCTCTAAAATAAATAAATTCTTAAAAAAGAAAAGATTCCCCAATGACCCCTGGGTGGCTCAGCAGATGAGCATTTGCCTTTGGCTCAGTGCATGATCCCCAGCCCTGGGATCGAATCCCACATTGGGCTCCTTGCGAGGTGTCTGCTTCTCCCTCTGCCTGTGTCTCTACCTCTCTCTCTCTCGTGAATAAATAAAATATTTTTTTTAAAAAGGTAAAGAAAAGATTCTTTGGAAAAGAATACTCAAACCAACCAACTTTGCCTACGATGGAGCTAGATCCACAGAAGGCTTCCAATTAATATTTTGGAGTAGATGCCTCAGTGACCAAATTTCAGATTAATTTGTGGTTTGGCCTTGATATGACCATTCAGAGGCACAGTCTCCCTGAATCATTTTAGACCAGGCTGGGACACAAAGAAGATAGCCATTGTTTCTTCCAAAGGTAGTGAATCCAGTCTTGCCCCAAGAATCCTTCAGCACCTCCTAGTGAAGGAAAGAGAGGTCTGAGAATGAGGCTCTTCATTTCAAACAATATTCAAGTGAGCTCAATTTTCCACCTAGAAAATGTAATACATTTAGGAATCAATGGAACTCAGAATTCTAATAACCTGGATCTTTCTGGCATAACAAAATGCACAGTACTGATGACCATTAATTATATATCCATTTAAGAATTGGGATAATACTATTGAGTCCAAGCTTGCCTGTGTGGTGTGTGTGTGTATTATGTAGTATATATATAATACAGTTTCATATTAGTATATATATAATACAGTGTTATGTTAGTTTCATTTTATATATGTATAATAAGGCAAAATTAAATAAATATAAATATATAAATGCAAAATTATCAGTGCCCTAGTTGGGGTACCAGTTTCAAAGGAGAATCTATTGTGTTTGTTAACCATTTCTTAAAAGAGCTCTTGCAAATTAAAATCATATTTATTAAAGTAATAGAAATGATTTAACCATGAGTTAATATCTGGAGACTTTTGAATTGAGATTTCTCTCCAATTCTTGAAATGGCTTGCAAGCAAGGTAGCTTAATTAACAGGAACACATGGCATAAATTTTCCTGTCTGCTATCATTGGTATTCTGTGAACATAAGGAGGAAAATCCATAGTTTGTTCAAAATCACAGTTTTCTGAACTAAAATGGTGGTAATTTATATCAGGTGAGGAATAGTTAAGATGTTTTAACATTCTATGTCCCAAGAATAGTTCTTCCATTAAATATAAATGTTCTCAGAACTAGGTTTATCCATTGATACATCATTAAATTTAGTTGCTTTATTTTTAATATGCATATTTGTGGTTGATATTCTGGGTCTTTTGAATTTATTTCACCTTTTTTATTAGAATATTTACTTGCTCACTTTCCCTCTTAAAATTCCCATAATGAACATTCTTTAAATATAAGGGTAATAATATCATAATCTTCTTACATGAAGAAAAATAAAAAACACTTTGTTGTAAGAACTTATTAAGAAAAAGAGTTAAGAATTTGTGATAGCATTTATTAGTAACACAATATATAAATATATATATAGAGAATACACTATAGAAAGTTACTTATTAAAAAAAAGAAAGTTACTTATTTTTTATTTGTATATATGTATATTTAGAAATGTTTACCACAATAAGTTTAGCTAACATCCGTCTTCTTACACAGTTGCAATTTTTTTTCTTATGCTGAGAATTTTTAACAGATATCTTTGCAATTTTCAATCATGTAATACCTTATTAACCAAAGTCATCATATTATGTGAATATACATTTTCTTATTTTATTTCAATTCCAGTGTAGTTCACATAAAGTGTTATATTAGTTTCAAGTGTACAATACAGTGATTCAACAATTCTATGCATCACTCTTCATCACAAGTGTATTCCTTAATCCCCATCTGCTGTTTCCCCATTGCCCCAGCCACCTCCACTCTGGTAGCTATCAATTTGTCTATTTAGTTAAAAATCTGTTTCTTAGTTTCTGCCACTCTCTTTTTTTTTTCCTTTGCTCATTTGTTTTGTTTCTTAAATTCCCCTGATGAGTGAAATCATGTGTTATCTATATGGTATTTGTCTTTGACTGACTTAATTCACTTACCATTTTTCTCTCTAGATCTATCCATGTCATTGCAAAAAATATGATTTCATTCTTTTTAATGGGTGAATAATATTCCATTACAAACAGTGTGTGCCCGTGCAAGCATGCACACACACTACTTTTTTATCTATTCATTATAGATAGTGGGCTGCTATTATAGTGGACACTGGGCTGCTTTCATAATTTGGCTATTGTAAATAATGCTCCTACACACATTGGGGTGCCTGTATCCCTTTGAATTAGTGTTTTTGTATTTTGAGGGGTAAAAATCCAGTAGAGTGATTACTGGATCATAGGGTAGTTCTATTTTAAAGTTTTGAGGAAACTCCTTACTGTTTTCCACAGTGGCTGCACCAGTTTGCATTCCCATGAACAGTACATGAGTGTTGCTTTTTCTCCACATCCTAACCAACACCTGTTGTTTCTTGTGTTTTTTATTTTTGCCATTCTGATAGGTATGGGGTGGAATCTCATTTTGGTTTTGATTTGCATTTCCCTGATGATCAGTGATGCTGAGCATCGTTTTATATGTCTGTTGACCATCTGGTTGTTTTCTTTGGAGAAATGTACATTCAAGTGGTTTGCCCATTTTTAATTGGATTATTCATTTTTGGGGTGTTGAGTTGTGAAAGTATATATTCTGAATACTAACCCTTTATTGGACATGTTATTTGCAAAATATCTTCTCACATTCAGTAGGTTACCTTTTAGTTTTGTTGATTCTTTCCTTTGCCGTGCAGAAGCTTTTTATTTTGATGTAGTATCAATAGTTTACTTTTGATTTTGTTTCTCTTGCCTCAGGAGACATATCTAGAAAAATGTTGTTACAGTCAATGTCAGAAACATTATTGCCTGTGCTCTCCTCTAGGATTTTGATGGTTTCAGGACTCACAATTAGGTCTTTAATCTATCTGGAGTTTACTTTTATGTATGGTAAAAGAGAGTGATCCAGTTTCATAGTTTTGCATGCTGCTGTCCAGTTTCCCAACACCATTCCTTGAAGAGATATTCTTTTTTACCATTTGATATTCTTTCCTACTTTGTCAAAGATTAATTGACCATATAATTGTGGTTTTATTTTTGGTCTTTCTATTCTATTAATCTATGTGTCTATTTTTGTGTGACTATCATATTGTTTTGATTATTATAGCTCTGCAATATAACCTGAAGCCTGGGATTGTGATGCCTTCAGCTTTTTTTCTTTTCTTTTTAAGATTTTATTTATTTATTCATGAGAGACACACAGAGAGAGGCAGAGACATAGGCAGAGGGAGAAGCAGGCGGTGAGCCTGATGTAGAACTCAATCCCAGGACCCAGGGATCAGGTCCTGGGTCAAAGTTAGATGTTCAACCACTGAGCCACCTAGGCGTCCCAGCTTTGCTTTTCTTTTTTCAAAATTGCTCTGGCTATTAAGAGTCTTTTGTGATTCTATGTAAATTTTATGATGTTTTTGTTCTAGCTCTGTGAAAAATGCTGTTGGTGTTTTGATAGGCATTGCATTAACTATGTAGATTGTTTTGGGTAATATAGACATTTTAATAATATTTGTTCTTTCAATCCATGAGCATGGGATGTCTTTCCATTTCTTTGTGGTCTCTTCAATTTCTTTCATCAATATTTTATAGTTTTCAAAGTACAGGTCTTTCACTTCTTTGGTTAGGGTTATTCCTGGGTAAGTTACCATTTTGGTGCAATTGTAAATGGCATTGTTTTACTAATTTCTCTTCTGCTTCATCATTAGTGCATGGAAATGTAACATATTTCCACCCATTGATTTTGTAGACTCCAACTTTACTGAATTTGTGTATTAGTTCTAGTAGTTTTTGGTGGAGTTTTTCAGGTTTTCTATGTATAGTCTCGTGTCATTGGCAAATAGAGGAAGTTTTTCTTCTTCCTTACCAATTTTGATGCCTTGCTTTTCTTTTTGTTGTCTCATTGCTGTGCCTGGGACTTCCAGTACTATGTTAAATAACTGTGGTAAGAGTGGACATCTTTGTCTTGTTCCTGACCTCAGGGGGAAAGCTCTCAGTTTTTCCCAGTTGAGTATGATTTATGCTGTAGGTTTTTCATATATGGCCTTTATTATGTTGAGGTGTGTTCCATCTAAACCTACTTGGTTAAGGGCTTTTATCATAACTAGTTGTTTCACTTTGTCAAATTCTTCATGTCTCATGAAATGATCCTATGGTTTTTATCCTTTTTCATATTGATGTGACATATCACGTTGATTGATTTGTGAATATTTGAACCACCCTTTCAGCCTGGGAATAAATCCTACCTGATCATGTTGAATGATTTTTTAAATGTGTTTCTGGATTCTGTTAGTATTTTGTTGAAGACTTTTACATCTATATTCATCAGAGATATTGTCCTGTAGTTCTTTTTTTCTGTGTGTCTTTATCTGGTTTTAGTATCAGGATGATAGTGGCCTCATGGAATGAATTTGGAAGTTTTCTTTTTCTGTTTTTTTGGGGATAGTTTTAGAAGAATAGATAATTAACTCTTTAAAAGTTTGATAGAATTCGCCTGTGAAGCTGTCTGGTCCTGGACTTTTGTTCGTTGGGAGATTTTTGATTACAGATTCAATCTCCCTGCTGGTAATTGACCCATTCAAAATTTCTATTTCTTCCTGCTTTGGTAGGTTTTGTTTCTAGGCATCATCTATGTCTTCTAGGTTGTCAAATTTGTTGGCATACAGTTTTTCATAATATTCTCTTACAGTTGTTTTCATTTTTGTGGTGTTGGTTGTTATTTCTCCTATTTGTGATTTTGTTTATTTGAGGCCTTCCCCCCTCAATGAGTCTGGCAAGACTCATTAATTTTGTTGATCTTTTTGGAGAACCAGCTCCTGGTTTCATCAATCTGTTCTATTGTTTCTTGGTTTCTATATCCTTTGTTTCTGCTCTAATGTCTATTATTTCCTTCCTCCTACTGGTTTTGGGGTTTCTTTTATTCTTTTTCTAGCTCATTTAGGTGTAAGGTTAGATTGTTTACTTGAGAATGTTCTTGCTTCTTGAGGTAGCTATCAGCTGTCACCTTGGGAATGCTTTTGCTGCATCCCAAATGTTTTGGACCATTGTGTTTCATTTTCATTTGTTTCCATGTACTTTTGAATTATTTGTTTGGTTTCTTGGTTGACCCATTCATTGTTTGGTAGCATGTTCTTTAACATAGAGTATTTGTGGTTTTTCTAATTTTTTTCTTGTAGTTGACTTCTGGTTTCATAGTTTAAGGTCAGAAAAGATGCATGGTATGACTTTGATCTTTTTTGAATTTGTTGAGGGTTTATTTATGGCCTACTCTCCGATCTGTTCTGGAGAATGTTCTGTGTGTACTTGAAAAGAATGTATATTCTGCTGTTTCAGTATGGAATGATCCAGTGTGTCATTCAAACTCACTATTTCCTTATTGATTTTCTGTTTGGATTATCTGTCCATTGATGTAAGTACGCTGTTAAAGTCTCCCACTATTTTGTATCACTATCAGTTAGTTCCTTTATGTTTGTTATTACTGTTTTATGTATGTGGGTGTTTCCATATTGGGTGCATTCATATTTATAATTATTATATCTTCTTATTGGAATGTCCCCTTTATTATTATATAGTGTTCTTCTTGATCCCTTTTTACACACTCTATTTTAAAGTCTATTTTGTCCAATATAAATATTGTTACTCTAGCTTTCTTTTGACATCTTTTCACATGGTAGATATTTCTCTATCCCCTCACTTTCAATCTGCAGGTGTCGTTAGATCTGAAATGAGTCTCTTTTAGGTATCATATGGATGAGTCTTATTTTTTATCCACTTTGTCACCCTATGTCTGTTTTTTCATTCTATGTCTTTTGATTAGGGTGTTTCATCCATTGACTTTCCAAGTAATTATTGATAGACGTGTATTTATTTGCCATTTTGTTATTTGTCTGTGGTTGTTTCTGTTTGTAGTTTTTCTCTGATCCTTTCCTCTCTTTCTCTCTTTCATGGGTTGCTCTTTCTTTAGTGATATATTCAGATTTCTTACTCTTTTAATTTTTTTTTTGATTTGTGGTTGCCATTTGGTTTATATATGACATCCTGCATATAACAGTCTTTATTAAGCTGATGGTTGCTTAATTTTGAACTCATTTTTACTCTGATCCACATTTCAGATAGTTGGTATCATACTTTACATCCTTTTATCTTGTGCTTTTATTTGTATTTTTATATAACAGTTTTGCTTTCTTTTTCTTTCGAGCTTCTGTTTTTCTTAGTCTTACTTACAGTTTTGTTTTTCACTCACAGAGTCCCCCTTAACATTTCTTGGAGGACTAGTTTAATGGTTATGAATTCTTTTAATTTTTATTTGTCTGGAAAACTCTTTATCTCTCCTTCTATTCTGAATGACAGTTTTGCCAGTAAGACTATTCCTGGCTGCAGATTTTTCCCTTTCAGTGCTTTGACTATATCAGGCCACTTTCTTCTGGCCTACCAGGTTTCTGATGAAATATCAGCTGATGGCCTTATAGGGTTTCCTTTATATGCAACTGTCTTCTTTTCTCTTGCAACCTTTAACATTCTTTATCACTTTTATTTCCACTTTAGTTACTGTGTCTTGGTGTGGACATCCTTACATTGAATTTGTTGGGGATCTCTGTACCTCCTGAATCTGTATCTCTGTTTCCCTCCCCAGCTTTGGAAAGTTTCCAGCAGTTATTTCTTCAAACACATTTTCTGCCTCCCTTTCTCTCTCTTCTTCTGGAATCCCTATAAAGTGGATGTTAATACACTTGATGGAGTCACTAAGTTCTCTACATCTATTCTCATTATGCAGTATTTGTTTGTTGCTCACGTGGTCAGCTTGATGCTTTCCATTACTTTATCATCCAGGTCACTGATACATTTCTCCATTTCCTGTATCCTACTATTTATTTCATCTAATGTATTTTTAGTTTCATTTATGGAGTTCTTCATCTTTGATATGTTATTTTTCATCTCTTTGTCAAGGGTCCCATGGATGCTATCGTTTTCTGAAGTCTAGTGAGTATCTTTATCATCATTGCTTTAAATTTTCTATATGGCATATTAATTCTGTTTTGCTTAGATCTCCTGCTGTGATTTTGTCCTGTTCTTTCATGTGGGTCATATTTCTTTGTATCCTCATTTTTCTACCTCTCTGTGTCTCTTTCTCTGTGTGAGGAAAGTCAGTTATATCTTCTGCTCTTGAAAGTAGTGGCTTTATGAAGAAGAGGTCCTGCAGTGCCCTGCAGTCCAGTGTCTTCTGTTCACCTGAAACTGGCACTTTAGCGGAGTCTTCTATGTGGGTTTCTTGCATCCTTGTGCTGTAACTTAGTCATTTTTCCTTTCAGTCCAGAGGTCTTTACTGATTCTCTGCCTGTTGTGAGCTATGCTTGCTCTCTGTGATGTTAGTGAGACACAGGTAGGCCAGTTCAGGTGGGGCATGACTGAAGAATTGCAGGGAGTGAGTTGGTAGTGTTAGCAAAATTGTAGTGAGCACTAGTCTTATGTGGGATCCCCCCCCCCCCGTAGGCCAGTGGTCACTCAGGGCACAGCACACTGTGGTGGTAGTGGTGGCTGAGGATGCCCTGTCTGTATACAAGGTGAATGGGCAAGATGCCTGTGTGGGATTAGCAAAGTTTGCTCTGAGCCACTATTTCTGGGTTGGATATCTGAAGTGTGGTGGCTACAGGGGTACCAAGCACTGGGGTGATGATTGGGCAGGGTGCACACAGTATTAACAAAATTTGCCCAGAGTCGAAGGTTGAAGCCAGAAGGCTTGGAGTGGGTGGATCTTCAGGAGAATTCGTGGGTGCGGTACACTGCTAGTAGGTTAGGTAGCAACTGTCTGTGCTGCAGCACCTCCTGCAGGTGGCTCTGTGTTTATGTTGGGTGGAGGAGGAGCAAAATGGTGCCTACCAATTCCTTTGTTCTTGGAGAAGTCCTCCAATACACTCTGAAACGAGTATAAACAGATCTCCCTCCCCTTTGCCCCTGGTTTGTGCAAACTGTTGCTTATATGTTGCCTGTCTGTGTCTTGTTCTCTCTTTAAGGGTAGGAACTCATTATTACTTGTCTTCCCAGCTTTCTCAGTCCTGAGTCAGCTAACTTTTAAAGAACCAGGCCCCCTGGTTATACAAACTCAAAGATTTGGCCCCTCTGGTTTTCAAAGCCAGACATTACGGGGATTCATTTTCCCCTGGTAGGCTCCCTGGCATTTTCCCCTTTCAGTGCCCACAGGTCCCTCCCTCCTGCAGGCAGCTCCTGATCACCATTTCTACCCTTCCTAACCTCTCCAATGTGGCTTCTCTACACTAGTTGAGAAGTTTGTTATGCCAGTCTTAGCATCACTCTCTGGTTCATTTACTCAGCTAGTTGTAAACATGGGATGAGGTGAGCTTAGAGTCCTCCTACTCAACTGTCTTCCCAAGCCTTTTCCTCTCATCTATTCTTTCTTGGAAAGTTGCATTTATATATAACTTTTCTAAATCTAGGTTACTTTCTTATTTCTTCTGTCCTCCCTGTGTTGTACTTTTTCCCCTCTATCTATAGAAACAATGTCAAGGCATGTTCTCAGGTGCCTGTTCATTAACAGCTCTGCAGGTGATGCTCCTAGAGAGGTCTTATGTGTTGTGTGATGTTCTCACACAAACTATGTTAAGTTTTGATCAGTGATTATGAGTTTTTTTTAATTTTTATTTATTTACGATAGTCACAGAGAGAGAGAGAGAGGCAGAGACACAGTCAGAGGGAGAAGCAGGCTCCACGCACTGGGATACCAACGTGGGATTCGATCCCGGGTCTCCGGGATTGCGCCCTGGGCCAAAGGCAGGCTTCAAACCGTTGCTCCACCCAGGGATCCCAGTGATTATGAGGTTTAATTGTGTTTAGGTAACTGGAGGTTTGGTAAATAGGCCTCACTTTGAAATGCTAAATTGGAGCAGCGAATCTTAAAACCAAGGAATCCCCTAACTTCTTGTGCTTTATTTTTGCATGTTAATTCCTGAAGAAGAAAAACTGGTAGGTCGATAAGATGTTTATACAAGCCTGCAAATGTGAATATGACTATTACTTTAATTTTTTATGAGCATGATATTTACTGATGTGTGTGTGTGTGTGTGTTGCCTTGCAAACTTAATCTTTAACAAATAGTCCCAGGAGGATGGAGACAGAGGGGAAGGCGTATTTATATTTTGGTCAAGTTTGCTTAGCTAGTATGATACAGAATTTGGATTCAAATACGGGCAGTCTGACTCCTATGCAGTCCCAAGTAGGACTGATTTGGAAATTCTGGGTCTTCTGTTACATATAAATATAGGCCCTTGCCATAGAAATAAACATAATTTGTTTCTTTTAACTTAAGTATTTTCATTTTTTTCAACATTTAGACTTCTTCACATCAAGGTTCTTAGTGACTGCTTGGCACTGATTTTATAGTATTTTTTATAATTTCTTACTGTTTCCATTGCTAGTAACTGTCTCTCTGCCTTTGCAGACAGATTACTCAGGACAAAGCACCTCTTTTTGCCTCTTCAAACTCTCTCACTGTAGTTTTCTTTTTCATGTATGTTGGAAGAAGAGAAAAGAACAGATATTGCTTTTACTTGAGATAAAATTACGCCTCTTTCTTTCTTCATTTCTTCCTTACTCCTTCTTATTGACTTTCTTAGGAAGAATTGCTGAGTCCATTGATAAGTTATTTTTGTTTTAGCATTCAGTACCCTATTGCTATTTGAGATGGTTTGAGAATAGTGACTTAAGGTAGTCAAGAAAATTTATTTAATACAACTTTCTGTAATTTATTTTTAAATAAAGTATTATTTCTGTCTCTGAAGTTGTTTTTGACTACTTAAAAATGCTAATGCAGTTGCCCCTTGAATCATATTGAAGTTAGGGACACCAATCTCCTGCACAGTTAGAAGCTCACAGCTTTTGACTATCCAAAAACTTAACTGTTGATTAGAAGCCTTACTGATAACATAAACAGTCAATTAACATATATTTTATCTTTTACATGTATTCTGTACTGTATAATAAATAGCTAAATTGGTTTAATGGAATGGGTCAGAAGGTCAGAACCTGACAAGATGTTAATTTGTCCAAATTTTACCAAGCAGGTTTCCAATATTCAAGTTCATTCATCAGGACTGAGAAGGACTCTTTTGGGCTACAATGTAAAATACTTGCATATGTGAATTATGTAAAGATTCTAAAAAGTTTGGCTTCTGATCTTATATTTCCAGAATTTGAATAGATTTTAGGGAATGATATTGGTAAAAAAAAAATTTAGTGTTTTTATTTTTTTTAATTTATTTATTTATGATAGACAGAGAGAGAGAGAGAGAGAGAGGCAGAGACATAGGCAGAGGGAGAAGCAGACTCCATGCACCAGGAGCCCGACATGGGATTCGATCCCGGGTCTCCAGGATTGGGCCCTGGGCCAAAGGCAGGTGCTAAACCGCTGCACCACCCAGGGATCCCAATTAGTGTTTTTAGATTAGAAGTAGGGTGTAAAGGATTTTGCTGTTGCACTTAGAAAAGGTTAACTGGATGGTAAAAAAACTGAAATATTCATAAACATCATATTTCAGGAGCTATCTTCCCCTTAAAAGGCATACTCTGTTAAGGTCAGTTAGTAGTTCTTACTACCTCTGTTGTTACCTAAATTTAATGTACCCTGATGGCCCCAGGCTTTCACTTGATGATCAGGTGTGGATTGACCTTTAGAAACCACAGCTTTATGCAATGATTTGGTTTCTTATAGATCAATATTAGCTTCTGTTTCTATATAACTTTGAGGTAGCTCTTTGAGGGATCCCAGGACTAGGTGAGGCTTCATGTATGATGACAAGGCAGTCTAATTAGGGTACTCTTATATTACCTAAAGTTAGAAATTTAGGTTGTAAGTGTAGGGACTGCTATGAAAAAAAAAAAAAGAAAGAAAGAAAAGAAAAGAAAAAAAAAACAAGCAAACAAAATCCTTGAGGAAAATGAGATTCTAGCTTTCTAGCTTGTAAAACTACTATTTCAATATTTCTGTGCATATCCGTTCTAAAAATAAACTCAAGTCAGCATAGTAAGGCCCTGTCATTCACAAGCATGGTAAATTGAAGAGATACAAAAGAGAAAAGGCATAGTTCTTTACCTCAAGTTTTCAAAAATTTGGGTTTTTCTTTGTTCTTGGTAGCTCCTTGATTGGATTTCAACACTAAGTTTCTGGCCTTGTTTAAGAACAAAGCAAAAAGACAAAAAAAAAGTGGAGAAAAAAGGGAAAGAAAGAAAAGAGGAAGAAGAAAAGAAAAGGAGAGAGGGAGGAAGAAAGGGAAGGAAATAGAAGAAAGGAAAAGATTAAAAACAAGTAAGAGGTGTATTCACATATACCTGAAAGTTGGTTGTGCTTGCAGAAAAGACAGGTGATAAAATATACTCCAATTACATCTGCTTAATTTTGAGCACAGCATAAAGAATAGACTTCTCTAGTTATTTAGTGATGAGCTTAATAAGAAAATGCATTGTTTACTTGCACAATAAAGTTTTAATAACTTAGGAGAGTGTACTGGTAATTTAGAGAAAAAGCAAATCTCATTAAAATCTGTTTTTAATAGAATTATCATGTACTTAAAATTAGATGATAGATTATCATCTTCACTAGTTTTGTTTTAAGTAAGAATTGTATACAACCAAAATATCAGTGACATTTATTCTCGGAGACCATAGGAAAACCAAGTCAATATCTCCATAGCTACATCATATTGATCATTCATTTGATTTAGGGAGAAAGAAGACAAATATGTTAGTGAAAGAGAGACAAATGAGTAGTATGCCTGGCTAATTCCTGACTCATTTACAAGGGAAGCTAATGCAACTCTCTTACTTATTTATGGGAAATATGATAGATCTGCTTGTATAATTTATGTCTTCTCTTAGACTTTATGTACCCCACTAATTGTTTCCCTTTCTTTTCTACACTTTTTGCTTTTAAGTATTTGGTACGATTGCACTTTTGGAAATTTGTTTGTTTTTGATTTGTTTTGTTTTAGGATGTTACTATCAATCTTTCACATATATCTAAACAGCATGCCTATGAATAAAATCTCATTTTTAGTCTTAATATTTGAAAATTACTTGAGAGGTAATATAAGGAAAAAGTTAAATATTCACCCATATATGTCACTATGGTTTTAACATTTTACTTAAAATTGCATAATCGAAGCCTATCACTATATTTTGCTCCAAAGTGTTAAAAATAGCAAATTGATTGCTTTAAATGGATTTTTCTTTATCTTGGAACTTTGGTGCAATAAATTATTTTATGTAATGTTAATTTGGACTGGAATTGTAAATCACAGTTTTCTGAGTTAAATACATTTTAAAACTTTAGTTTTAAATTTCAGGATGCATGAATAATATTCTAAAGTTTCTGGTATTAACATACACACACACAACTCTTGAAACTTTATAGACATCAAAAGTATGCTTTAAAAAATTTAAATGTAAATAAGTTCAAAATATATAGATTGAATTCCTTTGAAATACATTTGTGTTTAAAATTTAATATGAGTCATACGTAGTTTGAATGTGTCTTGGGTTTGCCTAGTACAAACATTTGAATTATCTTATTGAACTGAACTTAGTGCTTGTAACTAGGAAAGAATATGCAAATATAACTTCTAAATCCATTGAAATAAATGCACAGTTAGCACAAATTTCTAAGAAATTCACATGAAATATAATTTATATTTTTGGTGAAGGTTACCTACACCAGTGCTTCTCAAACTTTATTGTACATATATGATTTGCCTGGAGAATTTGATAAAAACAGAATCTAGTTTAGAATGTGTGAGATAGGACCTGATAGTCTGCATTTCTAAGGTGCCTCCTAGGTCTTGATGCCACTGATGTTCCATAAACCATGCTTAGGGTGGCAAGAATATTGTTCAGAGACCACAGTAGAGAGGCATTTTTTATTCTTTGTCTTAAAACTTCAAGAAAAATGTTTCTTTTGCATGATCTGATATGTGGAGTATATATTCTGAATCCTTCCTTCTAGACTTCCATTCAGAAAGTTTTAGAGATGGCATCCTTTGAAAGTCTAGAAGCAATGTACATGCACGGAGAAAATGCCCATGTCTATACTTTTCAAGACCAAAAACAAGATAACAAAGTAGAGGCAAAAAGTGTAGAGTTAATCTGATGATAGATTTTGAATTTAGGAGGCAATTGACCAGCATAATTAAAATAGCTGTCAGACATGGGCACAGGTTTCTACTTCAACTATATTTAAGCAAAGTGTAAACATTAAGAGAGTCCTGGTAGTGGTTCCAGCCATATTAGAAATAAATTTTAGCAGTACCTCAGCAGAACTAAACTTGACAGGGAGACAGAACAGGCTTTGAAATTTTATGTTTTTGGTTTATCACAATCATAATTATTCTTAGGTCACACAATCATTTTAATAGGTATGTTAAGTATGAAGTTATTGTCGGATATTGTTACATCTAATTAAGATATAAGATTTTTGCATTTTTTGCTTTGTCATTTGATTTAATGAAGATACTAAATATAGAAAGATCTTAATACAAAGATTCTTGTTAAGAATGATGAGAATTTTCCACTTATGATACCTAACCAAAAATAATGCGTTCAATAAATTTAACTGAATTATAGTTCTATATTTACATTTGTTGATTGGTCAAGTTAACCAAGACATACTGGGCCCTTTTGCCAGAATTCACAGACCTGTGCTATGAAACAAAAGAAATAGTTTGTCTAAATTAAGCATTTAAGCAAGTATTTTTTTCTTTTTTTAAAGATTTTATTTATTTGACCGAGAGAGCAAGCGAGAGAGCAAGAGAGCAAGCATGAGTGGTGGGGAGGAGGATAGAGGGGACATGGGGCTCAATCCTGGGATCATGACCTGAGCAGAAGGCAGACACTTAGCCAACTGAGCCACTTAGGCATCCTGCATTGTATTTTCTTCTAATATGACTGGATTTAAAGAGATCCTATGTATTATATGAATAGGGACTAATAAAACTTCTGGTGTATAAGAAATATTTAGCATAACATAAATATTGTTACTTAGGACTATAGTTAGGTTTTATTAAAAAATTTGGAAATAAGTGAAGTATAATAGTTCTCTGAGACATTAACTGTGACATTAACACAATAGAGCAAAGCAGGAGTATTCGGGTCATTGGAAGGGGAAAGAATACTTACCAGGTCTATGTGATCTAATTGTGACCTGAGTAAATTGTTACTAACAACTGGTAAAATAATGGATGGTCATATGGGGAGTTGATCAGTGGCAAAAACTTAGATAAAGGAGAATAACAGGGATAATGTTTGACAGGATCTACCTATTTCTTATGGGTAAAGGCTTTGTATGCCTATATCCTTTTCCACATTCTCATTCCCACTTCTTTTATGCCTGCCCTTTTTGTTAATGAGCTGTCTTAAATGTGAGATGGATGATTACTCTCTTAAGCTTCTTGTCACTGAACATTTGATACACCTAACTTTTTGTTTTGATTCATTGAAAACAAGCTAATTTTTATCTAGCTTTCTCTTGTAAAGCTGATTAAAACAGGAAATACACAAATCACATGGATTTGAGAATCTTGGGTCTCATAACAAATTTAATTTTTTATTACAAAATAAGAAGGTATACTACAATGTCCTGTATGGAAATCCCAGATTAAGTGCGAGGGCTTGAATACTTGGATGAGGCTCAACACATGAACTGTCTTTGAGTTCCTTCTTCAAATTGGGCAATATATATAAGAAATGCAATTAAAATTATCCTTTTTGATAAGAAAGTCATTATGCTAACTCCTTGTACAAACCTATATTCTCTTTTTATAAAAGTAATGGAAATAGAAGATAATTCTTTGTAGAGTTCAAATTACCATTTCCAGGTGACTTTAATCCCAAGTATAAATACATAAGTCGAAATTGGCAAAGAAGTAGGATAAGTCTATAGGTATCTATTAATAAAATTCAGTTCTCAGAATAGTATAACTTTTCCTAGCAGGCTCTTTTAGAATATGTGGGACAAGCTGGCAGGACATGAAGAATGCGTACCATGCCATGCACTCTTCAAATTCCATATTTGCTTTTTCTTCCTCTCCTCAGAGATGGACTTACAAGTGTAAAGAATACCAGCACAAAGTCCTTCCACAAATCAGAGTGGAAGGGCCTCCATTATTAGTCTTAATATGTTTTATCTTTCAGTTTTCTTAGAAGGAGTTGGGTGCTTTTGTAGTAGAATAAAAATAAATGAAAAGCAGAAAGCTAATTTGTAATTGGTTGAATAAGTGTTCCTAAATTCATTATGTCTCTTCATAAACTTTTGTTTGCCTGTTTATTCAATAGATACTATTAAAGGATAATACTATTCACCACATGGTAGTAGGTTCTGGAGACTTACAGTCTTCAAAAACTTGTCAGCTTTTGCTTTTATGGAGCTTTCAGTTTAGTAGAGATAACAAAAGCATATATAAGGGTCATAACTATATGTAAAAATGTAAATAGACATGACTGTGTTCATTGCACAATGGAGGTGAATAATAGGTAGATATGATTGGGTGATAGGTGAATAATAGGTGGATATTCAGTGAAGTCAAGGAAGACTTCCTAAATGACCATTGAGCTGGGATCTAAGGAATGTGTACTTTTGAGCAAGAAACAACAGTCATTTAATGCAGTATTTACAAAGGCCATATGATGAGAGTAAACATGCCTTAGAAGAGACTACCAGAAAGCCACTATGGCTGGAGCTGCTTGCGTAAAGATAAGAATTGTACAAGATCTGGAAAAGATGGCCTGAAATTGACTTTACAGGGAAAATATTTCCAAACAGGGACAATTTTAAAAAAACTGAGTATAATTAAGAATTATGCCAGGATTACAGAAAAAAAAAATAAGAGTTTCCTGGGCAAGCTGAGATAAATGATCTTTCCATCTATAGGAGATTCCAAGAATGGTCTCTAAATTGAGATAAACAGCTTTTTTTTTTTTAATTAATGGAAGTATAAATTGTTTGCATTCTTTGCTGGGGAGGTAAGTGGCATTGTATTCACTGGTGAATTTTGTCTCTCTGATTTGGCACCAGAGCATCAGGGATCTGATGTATCTCCTACTGACTGAGGTTTTATCACAGATGTTCTCTGTCCTTGGAAAGACTTTTGTGAATTGGTGTAGTCCTATATAGGCATTTGCCAGCCAATACCTTTGTTTTTATAAGTATCATGGGAGATGCAGTTTGAATACCATGGCTGGTAGGGGAAATATCTACTATTAAGCATCTGATATCCTGGTTCTTATTAAAGTAATTGATAGTAAGCTATCTGAAAACACCATTTGGGATCAAGTTTAGGGATAGCAAAGCAGTATTTTAGAAACATTTTGTTCAATGACCTATGAAGGAAGAGACCATGTATTCAGTGGAGGAGTAAAGCCAGTGAAGATTTAGCCAGTCATTAAACTTTTAGGGTTTGGAGAACTTTAAAGAATAGTTTGCTTTATTCCTCTTATTGTTGTTTTTAAATATAAGGGGCTGGTCTCCTTTCCTTTCTGTCAAAATAAAATTGAGCATATGGTAAAAGTTCTAGAGAATTCTGCTCATAACTTCTGAAAACATTCTGAAAGAGGGTGAAAACTAAAATTGGGGAATGCTCTTTTTCCATTCACCATTTCATAACAGCTAGCAGACTCTGGTGTGAAAGGAACTGCACTTGTAGTAAGGTAGAAGGCATCATTTGATTAAAAGTGGAAAACAAACACCAAAGAGTAATAGCCAAAAGGACCGTTTAAGAACCCATTGCACTCTATCCACAGAACAACTGACTTTCTGCTTTTATACATCAGTCCCATGAGCTTGGTCAATATCTGGTCCAGAGAGAAGGACACACTCTGTATGTGCTGACAAAATCAGGTTTATGTATCTATAGTTCTGAAGGGCAGACCTTTGACCACAGCAGATTTGCTAAAGTAATGAATGCCACCCCAGAGGGCTCCTGGTAGCCATCTTGCTAGCCTTACATAGGAAACATACATTCTGTGCATAAGTGCATTGGTTAAATTCTTATTTAAAATCTAGGCATTCACTCTGGGAGATGCCATTGATCTGGAGAGATATTGGCACCTTTGAATGTAAAGTATAGAACATTACATATAACTTGTGAATAATGCAGTATAACTAAATGCAGTTGAACCAAATTAAGAATGGGAATGTCAATGATTATCAGGATAGCTTAAATACAGAAAAAATACATAACTGACATTTGGAAGAATTTACTGCTTCTTAAAATCTATGAGGGCAGTTATAAGTATTTACTTGACAGGTTTAAGATTGTTGCAATAACAGTAAGTATAATTAACTAGACATATGACAAGAATTAGATAAGTGAGGCTAAGTAGAACCAGATAAATAAGTGGAATTTGGGATAGAGTAAAAGGTAAATTAAAAACAAAAACTTAGATTTTAAGAATTGCACATTTTGTGTGAATATGCATGTGTATGTGTCTAACATATATGTGTGTATAGTATTTATAAACACATTTTGTATTACATTATTAGGAAACCTAAAACTTTAGAAAAGTTTAAAGCTTTTTTTTTAAGATTTTATATATTTGTTCATGACAGACAGAGAGAGAGACACAACACAGGCAGAGGGAGAAGCAGGCTCCGTGCAGGCAGCCTAACATGGGACTCGATCCCGGGTCTCCAGGATCACACCTCAGGCTGAAAGTGGCGCTAAACTGCTTGGCCACCAGGGCTGCCTGAAAAAGTTTAAAACTTTTTAAAAGTTTTGAAAAAGTTTAATACTTTTATATATCTTTAATATCTATATATGTAAATTTATTCAAGGATCAGACCTCCAAGGAAGGTCTGATTGATTTTAAGCATGGCTAGTAATGACAATAAGTGAAGGTTTTTTTTGAGAAGAAAAGATTTGAAATTGGAAAGAAAAGTGTAATAATTATACTTACATGTTTTTTGTTCCATTTGTTGATTCTAGATGTTCTTTTAAAACCTATGTTCTGAGGGAAATCATAGGGCTCAAAGTTTTGGTAAGGATGCAAAGTGGATAGTATTTGTCTTTCCTCATTTTCAACTAATGACATATAGTCATTAGTATCTGAACTGATCTTAGGGAAAATTCTATTTCTCAATTTTAATGAGAAATATTAACCCTGTCTGACAACCAGTAAGTGTTTCAGAGAAAACATAGTGTAGCATTATATATTCTAGCTTGTCAGTCTTTGGCAACAAACAAAACAAAACAAAACAAAACAAAAAACAAGTAGATTCAACATGCGGTTTCTTAAATGTATTGTTTGTATGCTAGAGTAGTTGAAAGAAAGCTCTCTACCTTAAGTCTCAAGAATCTTTTGCTTCAAGTTTATCAATATGCTAAGAAAACTAAATACGGAGCATAAGAATCCCTCATAAGAGTCACCTCTGGAGGTATTTAGGGATGACATATATCCTATGGTCAGTTGACTGTACCAGTTAATAGAGATTCACTGGCAGTAGAGCTTAAGTAGAGGATGATTTTTAAAAAAAGAAAAAAATTGATTTTGCACATAAGAAATC
Organism: Vulpes lagopus; assembly: GCF_018345385.1. NCBI lineage: Eukaryota > Metazoa > Chordata > Mammalia > Carnivora > Canidae > Vulpes > Vulpes lagopus. The sequence continues at coordinate 124,265 of NW_024570630.1, read as the reverse complement.
TGGCAGTAAGTGAACATCAGTAACCAAGGTAGCAAGATGGGTGACCTTGGAAGATGGCTAGCTGGCCAGTTCTTAGTGATAGCAAACAACAGAAACAACAACAAAAATAACAATAACATTGGCAGCACCATTTTTAGATCTATTAGATATAGCAATATACAAGCATTTTAATATTCTATTATATAATTCCCACCAGGAACATAGGAGTTAAGTATTATTATTTACAGTGAAAAAGAAAAAGAAGAAGAAAGAAAAAAAAAGAAAAAGAAAGAAAGAAAGAAAAGAAAAGAAAGAAGAGAAAGAAGAGAAAGAAGAGAAAGGAAAGAAAGGAAAGAAAGAAAGGAAAGAAGAGGGATCCCTGGGTGGCGCAGGGGCTTAGCACCTACCTTTGGCCCAGGGCGCGATCCTGGAGACCCGGGATCAAATCCCACGTCGGGGGAAGCAGAGCCTGCTTCTCCCTCTGCCTGTGTCTCTGCCTTCTCTCTTTCTCTCTCTGTGTGACTATCATGAATAAATAAATAAAATATTTAAAAAAAGAAAGAAAGAAGAAAGAGAAAAGGGAAAGAAAAGAAAGAAAAAGAAGAAAAGAGAAAAAGGCATCAAGTAGAATTAGTGATCTTGCCAAGTCAAGGGAATCCTAGTCAGTTTGAATACATAGCAGATCTGGGATTTGAACTCAGCTGAGTAAGATTCCAAAGCCTTTTTCTATTTATTTGTTTTACATCGTGGACTCCAGTGTCTTAAAAGCCAGAGCATAGTAAGTCTTTTATCATTTTATTTTAGGCATACATTTGAACCAAAGCTGATGTACTATGTTTTTTGTTTTGTTTTGTTTTGTTTTTTACAAAACAAAACAAAACAAAACAAAACAACAAAGCCTAGGAATAGAAACTCTCAGACTAACAATTACATCTGAAACACTAATATGAAAAAATGAGACCATAAAAGGTAACAGAAAAATGCTATAGGATGTCAAAAAAAAAAAAAAAACAACCTAAGAAATACAGTTTGAAAGAATACTTAATGAGGCATTTTCAATATTTTTAAGATTCCCCTATCCTGTTCATTAGATTTCAAACTAAAATTAGATTCACACAATTAAACATTACTGAGTAATTATAATGAGGAAGTGTCTTTGGACTATTGATACTTCCACATCATCATATAAAAATATGGTTTCTTAGGATGGGTAGAGTATTGCAGCATTGAGGAACACAGGCTCTGGATTTTGTTTGCTCAGGTACAAATTAGGGCTTTGCAAACAAGCAAATGAATTTATCTATCCCTCAGTTTTTCCTCTTAATGAATAGAAGATTCACAGTACCTAGCTCAAAGGATGTTTTAAAAATTAAGTAGGGGCAACCCAGGTGGCTCAGTGGTTTAGCGCTGCCTTCAGCCCAGGGTGTGGTCCTGGAGACCCGGGATTGAGTCTCATGTCAGGCTCCCCACATGGAGCCTGCTTCTCCTCTGCCTGTGTCTCTGCCTTTCTCTCTCTCTCTCTCTCTCCTCTCATGAATAAATAAATAAATAAATACTTAAAAAAAAATAGGACAGGTACTTGCTCATCCAGTTGGCCCATAGTAAATGCACAATGAAATTATTTAGTTGTTTTTGTAATTGCATTTTAACTTGCTTATACAATAAAGCTCAGACTGCTTACCATGACACACAACTCCTGTATTTATCTCTACTTACAACATAATCTTCAAGGCGCCTGGGTGGTGCAATGGGTTAAGCATGCAACTCTTGGTTTCCACTTAGATCTTGATTTCAGTGTCCTTTTCTCCGGGTTGTGAGATCTAGCCTCACCTCAGGCATGCTCAGCATGGAGTTTACATGAGATTGTCTGTCTCCCTCTCCCTCTGCCCCTCCTGCTAGTGTTCTCTCTCTCTCTCTCTCTCTCTCAAAATCAGTCTTTTTAAAAAACCAACATAATATTCTGCCCTTATGAGTTATTTTGCATTTTTATGTTCCTTTGCAACAATACCCTCTCACGTCTTTTCTTCTATTTGGGATGGCCTTTCTTTTTTCACTCTACAGACATCTACTCATTCTTTACCAGACTTAGATGCAACTTCTTAGTAATACTTCTGCATATTGTCTATAACTGCTTGAATTTTAATTTCTTCTCCTCTGTACCCACAGTATTGTATTTATCTCAATTATGATAGCTATTTAGAAAACTAAAATTTTGTCATGTTGGAAAAATAACATGGCAAGGATTTCCTTTTTTTTTTTTCAATTAATTTAAGGCCAATGATAAAGTCGCCAACCTATTTTTCATAGTCCTTTACAATAGATAAATTCAGGTCACCAAAACAGTAGATACATTGAGGATATAGAGGATATAAAGGATTTTTTCTGAGCTTTATTTAGGTCTTGATTTATTCTTATACAAGGCCTACCATATCTAAATTGGAAAGATTATTTTCCAAAAGTCTCTGAGAAATCTAAAGTATACTTACTAAATATGTCTTATTTGCATGTTGTCTGTATTCTGTAGAAAGAGTAGAAAACTAGCATAAAGGAGAACTAGTCAAGTTGATGTCTTTTAGCAGAATTCTTTAAAGAAAAAACTACACTTACAGCCAAATTTTCCATAGTATACGAGTTCATTTACTATGTAGATGAAAACCCACAAAAAAGCTCTGTACCATGTTTTTGTTGTTGTTAAATCCTCTTTGTGGTATTATATTTTTATAAGAGGTTGTGCCACATAAAGAGTAATGTTCTCCTTCAAAATGCCATAAAATGTAATGTTTGTAAGGCACATAAATACTAAAATAGAGTCAAAACAAAAGGACACTTTAATTAGGGTGGTGGTGATAGAAATTACTGTATAGAATTAGAAGTTTCTTATCACACATAAATTGACATAATTTATTATTTATTATTGGCTTGAAGGGAAAAATGTGATTTTTTGTTTTCTTAGTGAATGAAGAGAGATGAAAGTCTCAGTACCTCTTCTAATAGGTTTTCAAGACTCAAATTGCAAAATGCAGTCTTGGGATGAATGATAGATCACTGGAATAGGTGTCTTGTTATACTGCAAACTAACCGTTTGACATTAACAATGAAATGTTGAAGATGCTATTTATAAAACCTGGTTTCTATATACCATATTGTTAACTGATATACAAGAAGTTGTGCTAATTTGCAGAATTATTTTAATGATGTTTTTGTATTTTGGATGCCCAGTTCACCATCTAACTATCATTTTTACTTTTCATCTGGCTGGAAAATCAAGGAAAATTTCAGTGAAATTATGTAGCATTTATTGACGCATCTCTAATTTACATGTCACTATTGGGAATGTGGACTTGCTTACTGATGTATGTAAGTTTACCACATATGGTTTAAAATGGTTGAAACTAGATTAAATTCACAAAATTTTGAATTATGATTTTTTTATTTTTAATACCACATGTCCTCTAGAATTTCTTATTTCCTTGAGATTTGCTATTTTTTCAAGATTTTATGCTTTTGTCCCTGAAGAAAACCAAGTTATTTATAATGTCAAAGTCTCTCCTGTTGGGGGAAAAATATGCAACAAATATGCATGTTCTTTAGGCTCATTGCTACTACTCTTTCACCCTCTCTTCCACTGGCCTATGTCATTGCAAAAGAGATTTTGGTCTCTTATGTCTCCATCTCCTATTTCCCTAACAGTAGTATTTCATCTCCAGGTAGAAAATATGACTATGACTCCATTGTAGTATATTTTCAAAAGTAGATAATATGTAAGTAGTTTTCTCTAACATTTTCTGTTTCTTCTCTTTTTTGCACAATAATTTTTATTCCTATTTCCATCTCATTTTTTCACTAAATACGTTATTATTGATGTTGATATCAGATGATACATATTAGAATATGATGAATGTTGGAGTTTTTTCAGTGGATATTTTATTAATGTACATATTAATTGAGTATTAAGTTATTCATAATTTTCTGTGTAAATTTTCTACATGCAGTATGACCCACATGAGGAAAAGGTAAGTTTAATTTTTTGACACTATCTATGGAAATTTTCAAAATGGCCAAGTCTTTAATACTAACTTGAGGAATTTATATTTTAATGATTGTCCTTCCTTTTATATTTTACTCTACCTCATATCTTTGCTTTGTGTTTTTATTTTTTACAAATAGAGTATGGTATTTATTAATCAGTTTTGTTTTGTTTTGTTTTGTTTTAGAGAGAGTGTATAATGGGGGAGAGGGACAAAGAGAGAGAGTGAGAGAGAGACAAGGAGAGAATTCTAAGCAGTCTCCACACCCATAATGGAGCCTGATATGGGGCTTGATTTCATGACTCTGAGATCATGACCTGAGCTGAAACCAAGAGTTGGAGGCTTAAATGACTGAGCCACCCAGATGCCCCGGTTTGTCAGTTTTGATTCATAAACTCTACCATCTCCTCCGGTGTTACTTATATCTTTATCTCATAAGTTATGTACTCTTATAGTCAACCAGTTATAAAGACCATGATTCTCATTTTAAAGTGCTAAATACCGTGCTTCCATAACTAAAATGTCAAAATCTTGTTGTTTTCCCATGTGCTCTAATTTATCTTTTTTAGGTTTTCCTGATTCTATTAAAATGCAATATAAAATGTGACTTTATTAGAATATCTCATATATTGAGTATATTTTTGCTAAAGTTTAGTTATGCTAACTTCTCTCTCCATTACTATGTATTCGTAAAGCAGGATATAATTTTAGTTTTCAATAAAATGTTTAGGGAAATAAACCAAAACTTAAGCAATTTGTGTGTACATTAAAATCTTGCATATTAAACTTTTTGATTAGATTATTTTAGCTAGTTTTGCAATAGTATTTTGGATGCCCCTTATAAAACTGTCCTTAAGTTGGTGGTTTTATATTATACAAATAAAACCATTATAGAAAAAAGTGTTTTTAATTTCCTATATATTAAGATGGAAGAGATATTATTAAATGTGGATGAGAAGATGGGAGATAAGGCAAAAAGAGTTATTCAAAAAGTAGAGGTCCAACTTTGCAATATTTACTATTTAAATGAGAAATTTGTAATACTAGTCACCAGACACAGTGTTGACTGGCATTGCTTATTACTAAGTAATAATTCCAGTCAACAATACATAGTTTCTATGGCCGTTTCCAGGTGCTATTCTCTTGAGTGGTACGCTGGGCCCTGCAGGCAGCCATACTGAGATGGTTGGCAGTTAGGACAGCTCCATTAATGATGTGAAAGAGGGACGCCTGGTGGCTCAGTGGTTGAGCATCTGCCTTCAGCTCAGGGAGTGATCCCAGGTCTGGGAATCAACTCCCACATCAAGCTTGCTGCATGGAACCTGCTTCTCCCTCTTCCTATGTCTCTGCCTCTCTCTCTCTGTCTCTCATGAATAAATAAATAAAATCTTTAAAAATAAAAATAAGAAAAATAACAATGTGAGAGAGAAAGGAAAGAATATTTTGAAAAATAAGAGAAATAACAATGTGAGAGAGAAAGGAAAGAATATTTTGGCACACTGCCCAAGTTTCTTAGGAATGACTATTTAAATATTAAATTATTGTTTACATCAATTTATTTTTGTCTTTCTGGTACCAAGGGGATATTTCTTAGCAAAGTGTCCCCAGTTACAAATACCAGTTCCCCCTCTCATGATATAGTTTCAATTTTTTTTTCCATTTTCCACATCTGTAAGCAAAACCACTATTTTTCCCAATCCCTATGTTTACAGATGAGACCTGGCAAGTGATTTCTGCCCAGAGGAATGTTGGTGAAAATGCTTTGTGCCACATGCATGCTCCACCATATAATCCCTCACGCCTCTCTCAGGTGTTCTCTTACCCACACTCCTAGACATGAAGGAGTGAGAAAAAGTTGTGTGAGGGAAAGAGCCTAGATTCTAAGGGCACTGTGTAGAATAAGCTTGCCTACCATACACCTGATCAAAAATATCTGCAATGGATTTGCTTGAAAGAAATAAAATTCATTTATTACACTAAGACATTTGGGATTGGTTTATTTTATTAAGACAATTTCTAACACCATGTCTCAGGAGGTGGTAACAGTGAAAACTAGGCCTTCTACTCTGTTTGACCTGTGCAGGAGAGTGGTGTCCCACCCCCACCCACCCCACCCACCCCCCGCCCATGTCACAAGCCCAGTACATCATGGCATCTTACCTTGGCTCAGTATGTATTACGTTGAGAAGACTGAGGAAATAGACTTCAAGAAAGGCCACTCTGCTTAGGCTATTTGATGCTCACTCTGATATGAGCTGATAAAGATTAGGCCTTCAGTTTGGTTATAACACAAATCAGAGAAGGGCAGAAATCACAGTGAATGATAGAATCAAGATTCATAGAAGTCTTGTCATAGCTGGAGCAATGGAAAATTCTAACAAGGGGAAATTTAATAGAGATAAACCAACTCTTCACACATGCCCTCTACGTAGCAGGTGAAGGGTCTTGCCTTAGTAGCAGATTGTTTGAAATGACTTAGGAGATTTAGTTCACAATATGCTGAAGCAATCTCACAGTGACTGTGACATAAACTTGTGAACTGGGGATGCCTGGTGGCTCAGCGGGTTTAGCACCTGCCTTCAGCCCGGGGCATGATCCTGGAGACCCAGGATCGAGTCCCACGTTGGGCTCCCTGCGTGGAGCCTGCTTCTCCCTCTGCCTGTGTCTCTGCCTCTCTCTCTCTCTCTCTCTCTCTCTCTCTCGTCTCTCATGAATAAACAAATAAAATCTTTAAATAAATAAACTTGTGAACTGTAAAATATAAGATGAAGGACAGGGAGAAGGGGGTGGGAGGTTGATGGTATAGCATAATTCTATGGTGGTCAGCCTACCTCTGAAGAATGGAGACAGAAGTTGGAACCATACTGGTGAGCCAAATTTGGAAGACTTGGAATATTTTTTTCTGAAATAAAAAGATACTATATCTTGAAATATTTGAATGGTTGTGATATGAAAGAGATATCAGTAGACTTGCTTTGGGTGGAAGTTAAAGGAGAATAGGCTTTTGCTGACCTGAAAGTAGAACTTTAGAGGTTTAAAAGTTTTATAAGTTTAAAACTCTGAGCCTACTGGTAATGAAATAAGCTAATTCCAGAAGGTATATGCTGCTCATCATTAAGTGTTCAAATAGAATGTAAAGGAAATTCACGCATTAGAAGAGGTGTTGGACGAGATGACTTTTAGGCCTGCTTGTGGCCCTGCAAGTCCATGATTCTTTGATTCAGATATAATTTACTGGGACCTTCATTTAAACAAAATTTCCTTTGCTGCTCCATTATTAGGTGACAGAACTAATTTAATTCAATAAACATTAACTAAAACTTATAGTGTATAACATCTTATACTAAATTTGGGAAGTACAGACACAATCCCTAACTTTTTGGAGCTAAATTTGAGAAACTTACGAGCTGTATCACTGTAGAATAGAATAACTAGTGTGATAGAGGGGAGAAAGGAGGATTAGGGAAAGGAAAAAAGAAAGGCTCACCTAGGAAGGAATATTTGATGGGTTATATGTGAATGAAACCAATGTCAAGAAAACATGTTTGTATTAGAATTGGAAATTTAATTTATAGAGACACACTGGATACAGTGACATTCACCCCATATGCTTCAGCTCTTCTACTTCCATCTCAACTTTGACTCCTTATGACACTAAGGCCCCCAAAAATTCCTCAAGCACTGCGTTCATGAATTAGGTGTTCTGAACAGAGAGATAGATTCCAGAATATTGGCAAACAATACTGGCTTTCTGCTACTTATTAAGGAAACATCAGATTCATTTTGTCCTAGAGTCTCTCAAGCAGTCCATTTGACTAGCTGTTGATGAAGACTATTAAGATCTTTCTATTGGAGAAATATTTCTTTTCTCAGTATTATCTCAAAGTTTCTGGAGAGATGTTTAAAATCTTTTTTCTAGTTTTGCTAGCTGTGAAATCATTGATCATTGTAGGGCATTGAGGAGGTCCGAGCTTGGTGTTTAGAGATCCAGACTTGGAGTATATCCATTCCATAGGAGTCCTCTTCCACTTTCTCAGTTTTGCATAACAGTAACTCTCTCCTTATTCATAATTCAAAAACAGTTATTAGGTGCTTTCTTGTTTCTAGGAATAAATAGCAAGATAAATGGACATAGCCCCTGACTGCTTACAAAGCCAGAGTATTGAAATCTATGTGGTATAGTAGTGAGTGTACATAAAGAGATTAGTACAATAGAGGTAATAAATGGAGATATAAAGCAATAGGAAAATGAAGGATTATTCGGTAACTTATTTTCTAGCAATTGGGTAACCATTTGGAGAAAAATAAAATGAGATTCACTTTATGATATACTCCAAAAATAATTCTTTCAGAATTGTATAATTATATAATAATTTCTCAGAATGGAGAAAGGCTGCTAATTATTACATGGTTAAATAGATAAAATAATTATAAGAAAATATGGCCACACTTGATCACATAAATGTCAACACTTAAACAAAATTCAAATGGTAAACTTGGAAAGAATGTTTGCAAAAATATTTGCAATGTTTCCAAAATAAAGATAGGGAAGATGATGCACAACTCTTTAGAATAAAATGAGCAGTGATGAAGGGAGATCACAAAATACACAATAATATCCAAAAATAAAACCTGTCCAATATCATTAACACTGGGAAATGAGGGAGAAAGTGAGTTTGTTATCTCTTATGAAGTCCTTTTGTTTTTGCATTTATTTTCATGGATAGTGCAATGAGTTGTCTCAGAATGGATGAGATTTGCATTTTAATATTATTTTCATGGGAGAAAAATTAATATATATTTCTTGGTGGGTGTTTGGTAGTATTTGTCAAGTCTTAAAATGTTCAAATTCTTGACTAATAATTCACTTCTTAGAATTTATAGAATTAAATGGTTGAGATGTTTATGAATATCTATTTGCACATTTACACTACAGCAAAGTATAGTAACAAAAAAGCTATAAACAATTTAAATATTCAACAATATAGGAAGTGTAATTCAAATGATTTCAAAGTTGTACTAAAATCCTATTTTTAAAAAATATCATCTTTGCTTCCGTAGTGAAATGGCTTCTTCATATTTTTATGAAAGTCTCCTTACTCATTGCCCAATGAATCTCCTTACTCATTGCTCAAAGTTCATTGAACTTATAGCTGATAGCCCAGATAAATGCAATATTCATTCCTTGGTGCATTTCACAAGGATTTATTTCTGGTTTTCTATGTTACTGTTTTATTATTGTGTACAAAGGCATTGTTCTGGGACACCAGAGATACTGCAGTTGAAAAAAAGTTGTGACTTGGTGCAGCTTGCATTTTAGAGGATAAGACATAGTAAACAAATAATTCCAGGTAATCATATATTATGGAAAACAAATCATGACTAATAGGGTAGACAGAGTTTGGAGTTGTGTGATATTTTATATATAGTTTTCAGGGACAGTCTCTGTAAACTGACATTTGAACAGAGACTTGGAATGAATGTGGAAATGGGTCATGCTGATCTCTGAGTGATGAATTGTTTAATAGAAGTGACAGCACTTGCAAAGGTCCTAAGATAATAAGGAACCATGTGGAAACCAATGAAAGCAGAGTGGTATGAACTATGAAATAGTGGTCAGAAATGAGTATTGAGAGAAGTGAGGTGGGGATGAGGGTTGGATCTATAGGACTCTGTAATGCCATGCTAAGAGTTCTGGTGTTTTGGGAGTAGTGGAGTCTGGATTTTTGTTCTATTTTGCTTTTTTTGAGTTGTATGGAAAAATCATCAGAGCATTTCACCAGATGAATGACTATAAATGGCCTATGCTTTCAAAGGAACATTCTGACTATTGTCTAGAAAATATTTTAGAAAGAGGCACAACTGGAACTAGGGAAATAATAGATTATTTCAGCAGCTCGGGCAAGACATAATGGTTCCTGGTAAAAGGCCAAAGGTGATGAGAAGTGGTTGAGTTTGGCATTTCTTTTGAGTTTTGCCAGCAAGATTTAGGTAATAAATTAAATTTAAAGTGTGAACAATAAACAGAAGTCATAGATAATTCTACAGGTAGCTTGAACAACTGGATGAGAGAATTGCTTTCATCAAAGTGCACAAGTTTTAAGACTAACATTTAGGATGTTTCAAAGTCAGTTAAGTCTGACTTATCAAGTAGATATCCATAGGGAGATTTTGAGTGGGGATTTGGATACTTAAGTCTGTAGTTAAGGAAGGAGGTCATTTTTGCAAACATATATTTGGAAAGTTGTCTAAAGATATATTAAATATTAAAATTAAATAAATAAAGCCATGAGACTAAGATCACTTGAGGAGTAAGTATAATGAAAAAGTGTATAGTCTAAGTCCCAAGTTAATTCAACATTCAGAGTTTAGATAAATTAGAAAGATTCAGAAATGACATTTTGGTCAGAAACTTGATCAGAGAGGCTGAGGGCCAACCAGATATATGAGATCTCACGTAGTCAAGTGAAGAAGATAGCTCATGACTGAGTGATCAAGTGTCATGGTTGATAGAGATAAAGATTCAGGAGTGACTATTGGATTTGACAACATGGCAGTCATCTGAGATTTGATAAAATCAATTAGGGGCAAGGTCTGGAAAAAATCTCAACTAGAGAGAATGCGAACCGAGAGTACAGGCAGCAAGGAGAAACAACTATTTGGACAACTTTTGATAAATCAGTCAGTCAATCATAGTGGCTAGAAGGGCATGTGGAAAATTTTTTGTTGTTGTTTGTGTGTGTGTGTGTGTGTGTGTGTTTAAATGAATATAAAATAGCATGTTCTATCCTAATGGAGTCATTCAGAAGAGAAAAATTGATGACTCAAAAGAAAGAGGGAGATAATCAAGCTTGCCATATTACCATCTACAATGGCAAAGTCACACTTTTATTTCTCTAAAAGAGGGGATCTTTTGAAAATTTTTGCATTTCATATCTCTAACATTCCAAGCAGAGAAACAGAGGCCCAGAGCTTTTATGCTCTGTCTTACCAATCAAGAATTCCCTGTTGAGATAAGAGCCACAGCAGTATCAACACTCTTAACTGTCTGCCTCTTACTTTATTTTTTTTAATTTTTTTTATTTTTATTTATTTATGATAGTCACAGAGAGATAGAGAGAGAGGCAGAGACACAGGCAGAGGGAGAAGCAGGCTCCATGCACCGGGAGCCCGACGTGGGATTCGATCCCGGGTCTCCAGGATTGCGCCCTGGGCCAAAGGCAGGCGCCAAACCGCTGCGCCACCCAGGGATCCCTGCCTCTTACTTTAAAAAGTAACCACATCTAGCCCTATTTTTACTTTCCATCATCTCTTTTCAGTAGAGTGTCTCTCCTTTTACCTAAGGTAATCCCTTTGTTTTGTGGATATATTCACAAAGGCTAACTCAAATTGTTTTCTATTTTTTTCAACCAAAGTAGCACTGATAAGGACACACTGAAAATATATTTTATAATGGAAGAATGGTTGAATCTAAGCAAATTTCTTACAATGTATTATATGTGCTAGAGATAGTAGAATAATGATATCAAAATATGAGGAAATCATATATGTGCACATCCACCAATTTAAAAAATAAAATCTGGGGGGATTCCTGGGTGGCTCAGTGGTTCAGTGCCTGCCTTTGGCCCAGAGCGTGATCCTGGAGTCACGTGTCAGGCTCCTGGCATGGAGCCTGCTTCTCCCTCTGCTGTGTCTCTGTCTCTCTCTCTCTCTCTCTCTCTCTCTCTCTCTCTCTCTCTCTATGTCAATCATTAGTAAATAAATAAAATCTTTTAAAAAATAAATTAAAAAAAATAAAATCTGTGCAAATATTATATGTCATTATTTTTGAAAAGTTATGTGTAATTCTTCAGACAGATTAGCTTTAGAAAGCAATGTTAGGGAGCACTGGATGGGTCAGTTGGTTAAGAGTCTGACTCAGTTTCAGCTCAGGTTATGATCCCAGGGATCATGAAATAGAACCCTACATGAAGCCCTTTGATGGTCTCTACGTTCAGTGGGGAGTCAGCTTGAGATTTTTTTTCCTCTCTCTCTTTCTCCCTCTACTCTCTCTCTCTCTCCCTCTCCCCAAAACGTAAATTAAAAACTATTTGAGGAAAAGAAAGCAATGTTAGATTATAGGAAAAACTTAACAGTTTTTTTCATTGGCACAGATTATTTAATGAAAAAGGACTCTAATTTGAGAAATATACTTAGTGGAATAAATATGTTTTCTTCATTATCTGATTTTGATTTTACCCTTAACAGTCTTCTATTTCCATTACAGATTCTATGTTAATAAAGAATGGAAATAGCTATCTACTGGTCACTTAATGTTATAGAATCTTCCTAGGAGGGAAAAGTACACTTTCCAATAGGGCTTAAAATCATGCCACTGAATGCTGTGAGAGCTCCATGAATACTGTATGATAATTCAAGAGGCCACATGTCTAAATCCACAGTCATTGATACCTTTTGTCTTGCATATCAAAGAGTGGCAATATTGACAGCTTTGGATACTGAACTGATGCTAGGGATTGTTTGTTTTAATTCAGAGTTGGAGTATCTTGGCATGAAGTGCTGAGAGCAGCCTATGAATATGAATAAGGAATTGGAAAATTTGGGTTCTAGATCTAGTTTTGTTTTATTGCCTTAAATTTATATATTTATATCTCTTTAACATACTAAGAGATGATAAGAAATGCAATAAAATGCTAAAGTAAAACCCAAAGGTGCATTTTTCAAGCTAAAAATATTCCAGTGTTAAAATACTTATGCCATTGTATAATCCATCAACCTTTATATATTCAGTTTTAAAGTCTATAAATGCCATGGACTTGTGAGGATCAAATAAGATAATAAATATGTAATCTCTTTGAAAACTCTAAAGCATTATGGAAATGTGAGGTATTGTGCTTCTGGTTATTTTTTTTATTTCAAGTTTTTCCTTAAATTCTAGTTAGTTAACATATTTGGTAAAATTGGTTTTAGATGTAGAATTTAGTGATTCATCGCTTACATACAATACACAGTGCTCATCACAAGTGCCCTCCTTAATACCCATCACTCATTTAGCCTATCCCCTGTCCACCTCCCTCCATCAACCCTCATTTTGCTCTCTATAGTCAAGAATCTCTTAGGAAGAGGAATCCTCTCACACTGGGGTGGGAATGCAAACTGGTGCAGCTACTCTTGAAAACAGTACTGAGGTTCCTCAAGAAGTTACAAGTAGAGCTATCCTGTGGCCCAGCAATTGTACTACTAGGTATTTATCCAAAGGATACAAAACAGGTGATTCAAAGGGGCACATGCACCCCAATTTTTATAGCATCAATGTCCACAATAGCCAAAGGATAGAAGGAGCCAAATGTTCATCTACAGATGATGGATAAAGAAGATGTGAGATAGATTGATAGATCAATCGTTCCATGTCATGGAATATTACTCAGCTATAAAAAAAGAATGAAATCTTGCCATTTGCAGTAACATGGAGGTAAGTAGAGGGTATTATGCTAAGTGAAATAAGTCAGAAAAAGATAAATACCATACAATTTCACACATGTAGGATTTAAGAAACAAAACAGATAAACATAGAAGAGAAGGAAAAATAAAATAAGGTAAAAACAGAGAGGAAAGCAAACCATAAGAGACTCTTAAGTATAGGGAACAAATTGAGGATTTCTGAGGGTGGGGGGTGAGGAGATGGGATAATTGGGTGATGGGCATTAAGGAAGACATGTGATGTAATGAGCACGGGGGGGTGTTTTATACAACTGATGAATCACTAAATTCTGTCCCTGAAATTAATAATAAACTATATGTTAACTGAATTGAATTTAAATTAAAAATTTTTGAAAAAGAGTCTTATACTTTGCTTCCCTCTCTCTTTTATTCCTTCCCCTATGTTCATCTGTTTTGTTTCTTAAATTCCACATGAGTGAAATAAAAACATTATTAGAGTTGATACACGATCCAGCAAAGTCCCAGGATATAAAACCAATGTACAGAAATCTATTGTGTTTTGTTTTTTTTAAGATTGTATTTATTTATTTGACAGAGCACACAAGAACACAAGCAGGGGTAGCTGCAGGGAGAGAGGGAGAAGCAGATGCCTCACTAATCAGGGAGACTGATGCAGGACCTTGAGACAAAGGCAGATGATTAAAGGACTGAGCCATCCAGGTGTCCCGTCTGTTGCATTTCTATAGACCAATAATAAAGCAGCAGGAGAGAAATCAAGGAACCAATCCCATTTACAATTGCATCAACAACCACAAAATACCTAGTAATAAACCTAATCAAAGAGAGAAAACATCTGTACTCTGAAAAGTATAGAACACTTATGAGAGAGATTAAAGAGGATGTAAAGAAATGGAAAGACATTCCATGCTCATGAACTGGAAGAATAAATATTGTTAAACGTCTGTCCTACCCAAAGCAATCTACACATTAAATGTAATTCCTATCAAAATACCAATATGTATGGAACCACAAAACCCTAAAAGCCAAAGCCACCTTGAAAAAGAAAAAAAAGAAGAAAAAAAAAGAAAAAGAAAAAAAAGAAAAAAAAAAGAAAAAGAAAAGAAAAACAGATCTGGAGGCACCACAGTTCTGGACTTCAACCACTTTTACCAAGGTGTAGTGATCAAAACAGTAAGGTACTGCCACAAAAACAGACACACAGATCAGTGGAACAGAACAGAAAGCAGGCACACAATATATAATGAACAATCTTTGAAAAAGGAAAGAATATCCGATGGAAAAAATACAATCACTTGAAAAAATTATGTTGGGAAAACTGGACAGCCACATGCAGAAGAATGAAACTGGACCACTTTCTTACATCAAACACAAACTCAAAATAGATTAAAGACCTAAATGTGAGAAAGGAAACAATCAAAATACTAGAGGAAAACACAGACGGCAACCTCTTTGACATTGGCCATAGCAACTTCTTATTAGACATGTCTCTGGAGGCAAGGGAACAAAAGCAAAAATGAACTATTGGGACTTAATCAAGACAAAAAGCTTCTGCACAGCAAAGGAAACAACAAATCTAAAAGGCAACTTATGGAATGGGAGATTTGCAAATGGCATACTTGATAAACGGTTAGTATCCAGAATCTATAAAGAACTTATCAAACACAACACCCGAAAAGGAAATAATCCAATTAAGAAATAGGCAGAGGACATGAATAGACATTTTTCCAAAGAAGACATCCAAATGGCTAATAGACACATGGAAAGATGTTCAACATCACTCATCACTAGGAAATACATTTCAAAACCATAATGAGACACCACCTCACACCTGTCAGAATGGCTAAAATTAACAACACAAAACAACAGATTTTGGTGAGGATATGGAGAAAGGGGAACCCTCTTACACTATTGGTAGGAATGCAAACTGGTGTAGCCACTTGCAAAAACAGCATGGAGGTTCCTCAAAAAGTTAAAAATAGAGCTACCCTACAGCCCAGTAATTGCATTATTGGATATTTACCCAAAAGATACAAAAATACTGATTCAAAAGGGCACATGCATCTGGTGCTTATAGCAGCATTATTAATAATAGACTATGGAAAGAGCTGAAATGCCCACTGACTGATGAGTGGATAAAGAAGAGATTGTATGTATACACAATGGACTATTATTCAGCCATCAAAAGAAATGAAATTTTGGCATTTGCGGAGACGTGTATGGAGCTAGGGAGTATTATGTTAAGAGAAATAAGTCAAAGTCTGACAAATGCATATACTCATTGTTAAAACTGTATTGGTATCATTTGCAATGGTGGCGTAGGGTGAGGGGGAACATTTTCGTGACAAGTACCAAGCTGATTTTTGTAATAATGGGCATTTGTCTCAGTGATATTTAAGAAGTCTCTGGTGCAGTGAATAGAGGTGGCATGAAGAAGTTGCAGTCATCTGTGCACCACATCTAACATTATGCTAGTAAATCAGGGTTACGTGTGAAGTAAGGTGGCCTTTAGAAGGTCCATCTATAAGTCGATGGTGTAGATCTCTTAGCATTGTTATAAAAATAACATTTGCTAGAGATAACCACAAAGAAGATTCTGAAAAATATATATATAATGAAACAAAAGCAGTTGTTTGAATTAGTACTGTTCATTCTTTTAGGCAAATTTTCTGATATTTTGCCTTATGCTAGAAAGAAAATCCAACTTCAGCCAATGTGTGTAATCCTGTTACCACGTACCACATTTTACCACCAGAGATGAAATGCTGTAGTCAGTCCTTAAGGGAGTACAATATGGGCCCCAGGAGAATTGTCCTCGTCTCTTTGGGATGCGTGTTGTTTCCATAAACTGCTTTTAAGAGAGTGCTCTTGAGAGTGCTATTTCAAGTAAGAGAACAATACACGTCCTTTAGGATGTGGTAATATTTGAAGAGTGTAAAAGAGAATATAGTGCCTCAATATATAGTGCTTTGATTTTTTTTTTATCATTTTGAGGTAGGATTTTTGTTCCTGGGAAGGATTATCTATCATCGATAACTTAGTTTAAATGGCTCAATCTGTTGAACCTGATGGAAGACTACTGGAAGTGAGGCTTTTATACTAGATAGGTTGAAAATCAAGATCCAGCATATACCTGGGAAGGAAAGAGCTCAGGAGTTAGAGAGAGGGAAAAAGCCTTGGCTTTGAGAACAGTGAAGATAACATTGAGTAGGTGATGGATCATGAAGAAGGGAAACATGGTAGAGAATGACTTCCGAAAGAATTTCTGTGAGATTGCTCTTGTAAAGGGACATACAAGGAAAGCGGCAATTCTTTGCTTTAGCTTTCACTGAGGTAAATCTGATTTATAAATTTTTTTGTGCCTCATGCTTTGTCTCTAATAACCTATATCCCTGGTATTTGGCATTTGCCCAATGAGTATTCAGCCAGTGCCAACTTGGGTAATCAAACAGATATGAAGGCATTGGTAAGAAATGCTAATTGTTTTATTGCTTGGTTCTTACCCTTCTTTACAAGTCTCACCGCTTCAGTCTCTAGTAATTTTAGGCCTCAATTCTTCTGATCCTGGAAGAAATACTCTGTGATAATGATATGAAATGAATATTTGACACAGGGAAATCTGCAAATCAACTCTTTACATTACTTAGTGTTACAACAATTTATTCCAGGGGTGCCATTTCCTGGGCAAATCATATATAACCATTATTCCATAGCAAAGCACAAGAGAAAGAAACGCTGAGTCTGGAAAACAGGAGTGAATTTTGTGAATTCTGTAGAGGAAGGCTCCACAGAAAAGAGAATCGGAAAACAGTTTTTCTCTGTAGGAGAGTCACTAGCTGCAAGGTACTGCACATCCCACACATGTACATACTGATAGAATATGGTGTGAAAATCAGCAGTTATACCAGGGCCCTAAATGCTGCTTCAACAGCCCAAACTGCTATATTCTTCCTTCGTCCCTGATTTGAAGCAGGAGGTCTTCTCTAAGCATTATTTTTTTTCTTTTCATTTGTCTCTTTTAAAATTTCATTTTGCTTCCAGTAAATTCTGTGGGGATGGTAACTGACAGAAAGCAAAAAGACACAGTGAGAAAAGAAGCTGTGTGTTGGTTTAATTGTGTGCTTCAGAGTCATATTCCAGTATTATCATCATTTTAGTCACAGTCCATCCTGCATTTCAGATGAAATCTAAGAGGATAAACTATTTAAAATAAGTTTTGTGTGCTATTTGTGGAGAGCAGAGAGATCATTGCATCCGTCAAATCCCTGTTTACATCAATAGAGACTGGCATGATCTTAAGCTAGCAAAAACTGTTCTTGCTCTGCTGCTATTAGTATTCTCAGCTGCTTCATGGTCCAAGGCCAGCAGCAGTAGATCACTTAGACGTCCATCACCCATAGTGGTTCTTACAGAATATAATCCCTAACTCACTTTAGCACAAAGAAGTGTCTTTCATTCTGAAGTGCAGAAACTGGTAAAGAGAACAAGTACAGTTATTGACAGTGTGGCTGATAAACTCTTGATAATTTGGTAAAAGGCTCAGGGTGTTATCATTGAATTAGAATTCTTTAAAATGTATGGGTGTTTTGACTGCTTTAGCTTCTTGGGTTCAAGGAGATTGTTACTGAACAGTGTGTCAGATAATGACAAAAGGGCAGAAGTAAATATTCAATATATGTGGGCACAAATGGATTAGAATGCAGAATTCATGGGGTGCAAATATGATTATTTTCTCAACTGTTTGTAAAAGGAATAGAGTTCTTCAAATCACATAGTCCAATTCTAATCTTTACCTACATGATGTTATGTGTGGGTGCAATTTCATCGCTATCACATCTTTGTAGGGATGCAAACACAAATTAAATTAAAAACCATCCTAGATTAAACAATTTGAGAAACCTGCAAATTGCTGTTTTAAGAATCATTGATTTTTGGGCTCCTGGGTGGCTCCGTTGGTTGAGTGACTCTTGATTTTGACTCAGGGCACAATCTCAGAGTTGTGAGATTGAGCCCCACTACACTCAGAAGGGAGTAAGCTTGAGATGTTCTCTCTCCCTCTCCCTCTGCCCTTCTCCCTGCTTGCACTCTGTCTCTCCTCTCTCTCTGTCTGTCTCTTTCTCTTTCATAGATAGATAGATAGATGATAGATAGATAGATATAAAGAATCATTGACTTCATTCTTCAATAATTTTTATCACCTATTACAAGATAGATGTTATCATTCATATTATCCATATGAGTTGATTGCTTAATTTTTTATAACAGCTATTTCATGATGATAATAAAATAGAGGCTTATATTAATGAAAAGTTGAAGATATAAATTACATTCACTTAGTCACTTTAATTTTCCTGAAGTGGTAATAAAAATGAATGTAAATTTCTGATATGAAAATACTATTTTTTAAAAGGTTTATTTAAAGTGTTAATGATAGTTCAACTTGAAGTCAACTGTTGATAAATCATGGACTTTTACTTTGGTTAGTCCAAAGCTGATTGAATTTCTTTATATGGCCTTTCTCGTCCACCCCAGTAGTGAAAGGTATATCCATTTTCTGTATATGCTAGGGCTAAGACAAAGAATTAAAATTACTGTATCTTTGCAGCTATAATTTGAGATGTTGTTCTGTCCCTTTTGACATCAGAATTATCTTAAAATTATGCTGCGATATAGATTGATGTATACTCACCCATTACTCTTAGTCTTTATCAAAATTAAAGCAATAATAGTTATTTTCAAAACCATAAACAGAATTGGTATAAAATGCTTAGTTGATATTTCTTAAATGAATTTACTTTGAAGGATTTGTTTTATTACTAATCTCATTGACAGAATTAGTTTAAAATTGACCATATATGATTATATTTTGGAGAGAAATTACATAAATTTTCACCATGGTAAGGACAAATGATAGTCTTCAATGGAACATGAAATAGAAAACATTCACCTATTCAGATAATTTTTACATCACCATCTGAAATAGTTGTTTAATTCTTCAACCATTAGCAAATATGTTACTCTAAGTATCTTTTTCTTCCCTCCAAGTTTCTGAGATGGAATCTATTTTGATTAAATAGGGCCTTAAAAATTTTATTTATTTATTCATATGAAGAGAGAGAGAGAGAGAGAGAGAGAGAGAGAGAAGTAAGCTCCATGCAGGGAGCCCGACGTGGGACTCAGTCCTGGATTTCCAGGATCACACCCCGGGCTGAGGGCGGTGCTAAACCACTAAGCCACCGGGGCTGCCCCTAAACCTAAATAGGGCCTTTTAAAAGAAACTTTTGCCTATGGGCTTTATAATCCTAAATATAAATTAAGATGACTTTCTATATGACAGAAGTATGTTGTGTATTAGGATATGATTATCTTCAACAAACTACATAAATATGTTCCATTGACATAAGATAAATCACCAGAATATTTTTGAATTATATGATACTCTAAAGAATATGGGCCAGTGATCAGGTAAGAATAGGATGCCTTTGGCAGAAAACCCTCCAAAATACAAAAAACACATTGTTCAAGCTTGTTAAAATGTTATAATACAGGGTAGGTTAAATAATCCATATCCATCAGAAAGTAGAACCAATGGAGTTAATTTATTTTTGTATGCTGCATAAACATTTGAGGATATATAAATCATATCAAAATATTTGGATTCTGAGAAAGCATTGAGGCTTTCTTTTTCTTTTTTTTTTTTTAAAGATTTATTTACTCATGAGAGACACAGACTGAGACAGACAGAGGCAGAGACACAGGCAGAGGGAGAAGCAGGCTCCTCGCAGGGAGCCCAATATGGGACTCAATCCCAGATCCCGGGATCATGACCTGAGCCGAAGGCAGGCACACAACTGCTCAGCCACCCAGGCGTCCTGCATTGAGGCTTTCTTGACATTTGATCATGTCACTGAAGGGACTTTAAGAGTAAAAATCACGTTTATTAGAAGCCCTGAGATTGCTGTACCGGTCCCAGGAAAATAACTTAGCATTCCATAAACTTTTTAAAAAGTCATAAAGCACATATGAAAAAGAAAAGTACATTTTATGGAGCTCATTATTTATGATGAAATTATTGGTATAAAATGGAATTACTGTGCTGAACTTATTCTTGTCATCTTGGAGTTCTATTCCTACAGTATAAAGAAAATACTTATCTATTCTTGGAGTATATTACTTTTCTTAGAATAGTCTTTAGAAAACCTACAGAAAATATTTGTTAATCACTGAAATTTCTATGTGTACAATTATCAAATGGAACAAAACTTCATTTCTCAAACTATCATATATTTTAAGTTTAAATAAATCTTCCATCCAAGAATTATGCGTGAAAAAGACCGTAGTGCTTATGTGAAAGGATAATAGGGGAATAGAATACACATGTCATAGAGAGGGCATCTAGGCATGAGTTTGAAGGGAACCTAATATCAGAGTAATAGACCAAGGAAGTGGTGGCAGAGGTGTCATGAGTCAGATCAAAGTGAATGGATGCCTTTGACTCTAAGTGAAACAAATATTAGAGGAGCTATAGTACAGATTAGTGAAAAAATCTGGAGGATAATGGACTAGGGTGTTCCTATTAAAAGTAAATTCCAAGTCCTATTCTACGTCACATTTACCTGGTTACATAGAATTTCTTATCTGTGGGCATGGGCTAACCTAGTAAATAGGATGATACTCTTTCTTCTCATCCATTCTATTCTAATGTGAAAGTAGTATCCTTGTCAAAGTGTCTATGTTCTAAAGTCATAGCTACTATATAAATTTTTAAACAAATAATAAATATTAATCTGTGTGATGCATTTTATACAACTATCTTCTGGGCGTTACAAAACATTTTGCAAACAGTACTTACAAAGCCCCTTCCTTTAATTAAAATTAGTGGCAGGAATGATCAAACTAAACATTTATTGAGGGTCGTAAGTGGGAAACATTTCATAGATATTGATTTGATCTAATAAAGCAGACAAGTTAATAAACGTATGAAAATAGGTGATTTATCCAGGAGGGACTTATCTGGCATTCACTCTGTTTTATATTGTTGTGGGTTATGGACCCTTTGAAAGGACTGCAGGATTAAAAAGGAGAAAGTGACATGATTAAATAAAAGTGAATATTAAAAATAGATTTTAAAAAGGAAATGGATATGTCTGACAGTTCAGGGGAAGGCTTTAAAAAGTCAAAAGAATACCATGGAATCAGATCTGTGGGAAACAAAAAATGATCAAGATCTTTCTAGAAAGCATTAATAATTCCAAAAGAATGGATAATTTCTTCCTTTTTCTCTTCTTCTGTCCTTCTCTAAATTCTTCAAATTTTCAGATTCCCAATAAAGCATGTTGTCTTAGACTTCAACCCCTGATATCTCTTGAGATGAATATATGTGTGTGTGTCTATATTAAAGGCAATAATGTATCTGTGTATAAATATATATACATATTGATAAGTGTGTATGTATACACACACACACACACATTTCTCATCTTAAATGGTAGATTTTCCCCCTCTACAAATATTCAACTAAAATTCCATCTCTGATAACTATCAGTTTATCCTCTACAGTTAAGAGGCTTTTTTGTTTGGTTTGTCTTTTTTCTTTATTTCTTAAATTCCACATATGAGTGAAATCATAGAGTATATATCTTTCTGACTTCATTTAGCATTATACTCTCTGGGTCTATTCATGTGGTTGCAATGGCAAGATTTCATTTGTTATGGCAAAATATGTATATATATATATATATATATATAAATTTTTCTTTACCGTTCATATATCAATGGACATCCCATAATTTTACTTGTAAATAATGCTGCAGTAAACATAGGGATACATATATCTTCTTGAGTAGTGTTTTTGTATTCTTTGGGTAAATACTTGGCAGTGGAATTACTAGATTATATGCTAATTCTATTTTTAATTTTTTGAGAAACTTCCATACCGCCTTCCATACTGGCTGCCCCAGTTTGCATTCCCACCAACACTGCAAGAGGGTTCCTTTTCCTCCATGTCCTCTCCAACATCTGCTTTTTCTTGCGTTTTTGATTTTAGCTATTCTGACAGGTATGTGGTGGTATCTCGTTATGGTTTTCATTTGTATTTCCCTGATGATCACTGATGCTGAGCATTTTTTTCATGTGTCTGTTGGCCATATAGATGTCTTTGGAGAAATATCTGTTCATGTCTTCTGCCCATTTTTTAATTGGATTATTTGTTTTTTTGTGTTGATTGTATAAATTCTTTATGTATTTTGGATACTAACCCCTTGTCAAATGTCATTTGAAATATTTTTATTTCTTATATTGTTTAGATATGGTAAATTTGGGTACAATATCAATTAACATTTATTTAGTGAACTCCTATTGATTAGAAATCATTGGATAAATTGGAGAATTAAAGAAACCAAAAAAATAATTAGACCTAATTCCTGTCCAACAGGCAGACACTGTATGTAATATTGATGGTAAATTAAGTTTAATTTTAAATATCAAACAAGATATTTAGTGATACAAACTAGAAAGCTTCTAAGTAAAGGATTGCTTTTATTTTTTTTAAGTATTTCTTTTTTTTTAAAGATTTTATTTATTTACTCATAGAGACAGAGAGAGAGAGGCAGAGACACAGGCAGAGGGAGAAGCAGGCTCCATGCAGAGAGCCACGTCAGGGACTCAATCCAGGGTCTCCAGGATCACGCCCTGGGCTACAGGCGACGCTAAACCGCTGAGCCACCGGGGCTACCCACAAGGATTGCTTTTTAAAAATTTTTTTAATTTTCATTTATTTATGATAGTCACACACACACACACACAGAGAGAGAGAGAGAGAGAGAGGCAGAGACATAGGCAGAGGGAGAAGCAGCAGGCTCCATGCACCGGGAGCCCAACGTGGGATTCGATCCTGGATCTCCAGGATTGCGCCCTGGGCCAAAGGCAGGCGCCAAACTGCTGCGCCACCCAGGGATCCCCAAAGGATTGCTTTTAATTGAAATGATCAGAGAAGGGTTCATGGAGAAGGTGAAAGTGCAATTTATATTATTTAAGAAAAGATAAAGTACAATATATATTTTAAATTGTTTCAATTTTAAAATGTTAGTCAAAAAGTGAGAAAAAAATTAAAAAGTAGATTAAAGAAATCCAATAAGAATAGAAAAGGTTGTTTTTCTTTTTTTTTCTTTTGCTCCCTGTTCTGTTCTATGAGTAAAACTTAAGAGAAAAGTATACTTGGATAATTTAAAGTGTTCAAAAAAGAGTTCTCCAAACTTTACCAATATTTTAACATTCTGAATATAAACATATACTGAGTAGGTAGCATATGTTATTGTTGTTTTACTGTATCAATTAAGGGGATTTTTCAAATAAAATAGTTATTTAGCTTGTTTTTCTGATAATGTGTGATTGATTTATGTGTGAAAACTTAAAGAATCAAGTTATCCTTCTGATTTATTAGTTATGAAATAGGCCTCTTTTAAAGAATGTGCCTGAAAAATAGAATTTCAGGGAAAAAAAGTAAATAAACTCAAACACATCATATGATATTTAATAAAATATATTATATATTTGGTAAAGTTACAAGCTGCTCCATTCAAGTCAGAAGCTACTTTGTTCCAGAAAGGATTAAAAATGGCTTACAAATGTGTCTCTAGTATTTACCTGCCTATAATTTTACAATGAAGTTACATTCCTGTTACTGCCTAAATGACAAACACATGCTCCTATCTGTTTTTTTTTTCATTAAAGATCCAGAAAGTGTTTTTTTTTTTTTAACTGATAATTGAGATAATGGCAGATTCACATATAGTTTTAGGATATCATTTAGATTCTTGTACATTTTGCTTAGTTTTTCCTAGTGGTAACCTTTTGCAAAACTGTAGTATAGTATCAAAACCAGAATATTGACACTGAATCATTCCACCCATCTTATTCAAAATTTCTCTTATTTTTGTCCCTTGAGTGTGTATGTTAAGTTTTATACAACTTTAAAGGATCTGTTACTCTGTATAAGTTATATATCAAGATAGTAGATAGTTTCAACACTCAACACCCTTTTGTAACCACATCCATCTCCCTATAGTCCCTTAACCCTCACCTGGTCCCTGATCCTGTTAACTACTAATCTATCCTACATTTTTAATATTTGTCAATTCAAAAATGCTATGAGTGGAATCATATTGTATGGAAACTTTGAGAATATCATTTTTCTGGGATGCCTGGGTAGCTCAGCAGTTGGGCGCCTGCCTTTGGCTCAGGTCGTGATCCCAGAGTCCGGGATCAAGTCCCACATCGGGCTCCCTGCGAAGGAGCCTGCTTTTGCCTCTGCCTATGTCTCTGCCTCTATCTCTCAGTCTGTATCTCTCATGAATAAATAAATCTTAAAAAAAAAGATAATAGCATTTTTCACTCAGCATAAGTCTCTGGAGGTTTATCCAAGTTGTTGCATATTATCAAGCCTGTTTCTCTCTATATATTTTTAAAGATTTTATTTATTTATTCATGAGAGACACAGAGAGAGGCAGAGACACAGGCAGAGGGAGAAGCAGTCCCCACACAGGGAGCCCAACGTGGGACTCGATCCTGGGGCTCCAGTATCACTCCCTGGGCCAAAGGCAGGCACCAAATAGTTGAACCACCCAGGGATCCCCCTGTTTCTCTCTATTGTTAAGTAGTATTCCCTGGTATGGATGTACTGTAGTTTAACCATTATCATATTTAAAGATATATGGGTTGATTCCAGTTTGAGGATATTATAAGTAAAGCTATTTATATACAGGTTTTTGTGTGAACACAAATTCTCTGTGAAATAATGCTCTCAAGAGTACAATTACTGAGTCCTATGATAGTTGCATGTTTAGTTTTATAACAAACTGCAAAAGAGGGATGCCTGGGTAGCTTGGCGGTTGAACATCTGCCTTTGGCTCAGGTCCAGAGATCGAGTCCCACATCAGGCTCCCTGCAAGGAGCCTGCTTCTCCCTCTGTCTATGTCTCTGCCTCTTTCTGTGCCTCTCATGAATAAATAAATAAAATCTTTTTTAAAAACCCTGAAAAATATATCAGATTGACAATATAATTTTATATTTGCATCAGCAATGTATGAGTGATCCAATTTCTGTTCCTCTTTGCTAGCATTTTGGTGTTGTCAATATTTTTAAATTTACCAATCTGGTAGATACGTAGCGGGGTCTCTCTCTCTCTCTCTCTCTCTCTCTCTCTCTCTCAGTTTTGGAAGTCATTTTACTAAATCCCTCTCTTCAAAAATATTTCTATGATACTCAGAGGAGTAAAAAAATGATCCACCTGCAGACTCTGATTATTATCTGTAGTCTCAAGCTGAATTATCAATCTAGTGAAATGTCTCTATTCTTCCTGTGAGCTTATTACATACATGTTATGCTTACTGAGGATTTTGGTATCTCTCATGTTTATAGTTTTGTTGCATTTCGGTTTCTTTCTGGAGCTCTCTCATATTTTAATTACAGTGATAGCTGATACAAAGCCTTAAAATGCAATAAGATTTTGTAAGCCATTTAGAGAAATTAAAATAGTTTGATAATATAATATACAATTTCTATTAAATGTAGCTGTTCTGAGAGCAACATTGCTAACTTATGATGGTTTCATGATGAATTTCTTTCTCCCCAAAATTACATTTGGCTTTTATTTTATTTTATTTTAATTATTTTATTTTATAAGAGAAAGAAAGAGCATACATGTGAGTGGGGGAGGGAGAGGAAGACGCAAGGGAAAGAGAGGATCTTAAGCAGGCTCCACACCCAATGCAGAGCCCTACACAAAGTTCTATCTCAGGACCCTAAGAACCTGACGTGAGCTGATCAAGAGTCAGATGTTTAACCAACTGAGACACTCAGGTGCCCCCAAAATGTCATTTTGAACAGACCAGCTTCTTTCAATATGGTATTGCTTATCCTGCATGTCCTCTCTACATGGAGTTCCACTTTTTACTCACAGACTATTCTTTGGAGTCTACTCATAATTTCAATATGAGCAAAACTTTCTAAGAGGTATACCCAAATTTTCTAAGCCCAGGCAGTTTTCCTGGGTAGGGGAGGAGAGACACAAATAAAACCCCTAGTGAAGAACAAAACAAAACAAACTTTCCGAGAGAAGCAACAATGGGTATAAAATTCTGCAAAACTCATATGCATATATATTAATAAGCAGAACACTTAGTTTTACATCCTAAGACATTTGTTTAAAGTGGCTTCAGAATTTTCACCTAATGAATGGATTTATATTAGAATTCATTGAGTTTCAATATTAGAAGTATTAGTTTAAAACTAAGCTAAAAACAAATTGAAAGTTTACATGTTTGTGCACAATATACATTACAGTTTCCCTCCAATCATACTTGGACCCAGAGATTCAAAAAGCATTTTTAAGATTGCTTCTTTTTCTCCTACTCTTAGTTTGCTAATCTTAGCATGGGTTAATTCACAAACTTAGTCTTTCCACATAGATAGAGAGTATAGGGTAACCCTGGGAGTCAAACTTGAGTAGGTTTTATAGCTTTTGTTGCCATTAAAGAGGTATCAGAGGTTGTAATTTGAGGAAGGGCTCTGATTGGATAGACACTGGAACCACACTGATGGCCAGGAAGATAAATCTTCCTGAATATTTCAGCCAGGGTCAAGGATCTGTTACCAAGACACTGAAATCAGGGCTTCAGCATTCTTTATCCACATGGGTTTATAAAATTGTCAAATCAAGGAAAGACATGTCTCCATAGAACTGGATTATCCATGTAATTTCATGACTTCCAAAACAAAAGAATAAAGAGGCTCAACGATTAATTAAAGTCTTTATCTCTGCAAAAATGGAAATGCTCTCAGCTTTAAAATTAATGTCTTCAATCCCCACACTCCACCTGTTCCACTGAGGATTCAAAGCTTTTATCACTGATATGTGTGTAGAGTTCATGCTCAGAGTAGTATTCTTCCTTCTCATTTCAACAGTCTCTGCTGAAGAAAGATATTTTTCAAGCACATGGTGTAAGGAGGGGAGTATAGTATTGAGATGAAATTAATGGGGGAATCCAGTCTTCCATGGCCTATCTTGGGAGAATTTTACTTTCCTGTCTTTGTGTTATCATTCTGGATAATGGTTCAGGAAACATTCTTTTTTTCCAAAGAAAAAAAGCTTAATGGAAGGCATTTCATGCTTGCAAATTATTGGAAGGTCTGGAGAAGAAAAGTAAAGTGGCTGCCAATGGATTAGTGATGTCAGGCATATATTAAAACCTTAGTTTTAATCCAGAGAAGACACTATTTCTGCTTCTTAGTCTGTCATTCATGAAGCTGATGGCTAGTGATTGGTTGGGATGCAAAGAACATCTACTTCAGCTGCCTCAAGATGCTATTAAAGTTGGACTCTAGACTTTGGAACATTTTGGGCAGCCCTAAATACTTACATGGCTGATACCTTCCTAGTTGGCAGTAACTGCAGCAGGAAGATTAAGTGTGCTCAACTAATCTGCAACAACTTGAACAAGTGCCTCTCATTGCAGAATCTAATTTGAATCCGTAACTCTAGTTTTGAGGAAGTCTGAGGTCTGTAATATGTTGCTTTCCAGATATTACAGTACTGAAAGGTCGGTAAGAATGGAAACCAAGGGCAAATTATAGCATATATATATATATGTGTGTGTGTGTGTGTGTGTGTGTGTGTGTGTTTATGTGCGTATATACATAATATACATACACATATACAGTAAATTTTCAAAACTGTTGGGAAAATCATGGCAATAAATGAAATTAAGGTAAATGTATTTTTTCTATTTTTGTGTAAGATTTCAGGACATATAATAGGTTTTATTTATCCTTATGAAATAAAATTTTCAGTCAAGACTATTTGCTCTATACTAGGTAGCAAATAGTAATTTTTAAAATTCTCCTCTATTCAGTATTGTTGCTTCTATGAGTATACTTAAGGAAGAAAATGGCATAATGATGCTGGGCATCAATTTATGGCACTGTAATTGAGATTGGGCTAAAATCACAGCAATTTTTGAATCAGTACTTTAAAAAAAATCATAGGCTTTCCTTGTAAAAGTAGTCTATATACTCTGTTCCTCAAGTATTTCTTTTTTCTGGGCTCACACAAGAAGGCATAGTAATTAGTTTTGAGTTTTTAATTCTTATTCTCTGGTGTCAAATACATTCTCTTGATGGGCTTCATTAGTATTTTTTTTCCCTTTCTTTCCTTTTCTTTAAAAAAAAAACACTTCTTTATTATTTTTTTTTCTTTTTATGAGACTCCAGCAGACCAGAAATGAGACTGTTCTGAAAATGATGTGCTAGCTAGTACTTTTCCTTTTGCACAAAGAGGCATTCTTGACAGAATGTGTACTATTTATACCTGTTTTGTAATCTCTCCATAAGATTAAGTTTAGGAAGAATAAGAAAAATAGATTGTTATTTGGTTGGAGAATCAAAGGTTTCAATAATGTACAGCAATCAATGTCTTCACTGGCTTACCGGGGTTAAAACTATTTAAAAGGTTTCAACCCAGTTATTTAAGCTGTCTTATGCCCTGTCTAATTCAATGTGACAGTTGAAAGAAACCTATTTGGAAGCTTACTTATTTGACATTGATATTTATTTTTTATATATTCTTTCAGAGAACTATATTGGGGAATGTTTAAAACAATGTGCATAGGATTTTAGATCTTCTAAAATTTCTTATCCATAGTATTTCAGTTGGGATATGCAAGGAGTAATTGGTAACACATAGTTTTCTGGGAGGGTGAATTAAATGCAAGCACAGAGAAGAGAACATAGTGAAAATTCTAGGAGAACATGCCAATACATTAATTAGCTTGTGAATTGGTTATTTAAAGGCATTAAATTCCACACTTTAGTCAAACTTATGCAGCATAAAAGTTTCCAATGAAAACACTAATGGTTTTAATAAAATATGTGAATTTTTAAATGCTTTCAATATTTCATATTAATCATCAGTCTTTTAATAATGATAGTTTTGTCACCTCAAGCAGATATACTCTATGTGATAAGAGATACTGTAAAGGAAATTTCTTAAAACCAGTCATAATTATTTTTTTCTGAGATTTTTTTAAAATATTTTTTTCTTTATTTATTTATGATAGTTACACAGAGAGAGAGAGAGAGAGAGAGAGTCAGAGACACAGGCAGAGGGAGAAGCAGGCTCCATGCACCGGGAGCCCGACGTGGGATTCGATCCCGGGTCTCCAGGATCACGCCCTGGGCCAAAGGCAGGCGCCAAACCACTGCGCCACCCAGGGATCCCTTTTTTCTGAGATTTAATGCCTTTAAAGGTGATAATACTTTGGATTTGCATGATATCTTTTTTAACATGTCAAATGATTTAAAGGCTATTAAATCATTTATTTGTTCATATATGGAATCAGTTGCAGTCAAAAACATGAGATGAGTTACCCTGGGAAAAAGAAAAAAATTAGGCTCTACTTCAGAGTATCAGCTGTTAGGGTTTGGGTGAGAGATGAGGATGCTGACTAAAAAGTTAATAAAATGAAAAGCAGCTTTTCACATAGGGGATATGAAAATCCTTGAATCCTTTCATTTCAATTGAAATTGTCAATTGAATTTGTACAATTGTCTCCTGTTTGCAATGTATTAAAAATAATTTTAACCTGAGGAGAATATTTATAAGCTATAGAAAGGAACCATTTACATCATTTTGTTGTTGTTTTGGTTTGCTTTTGCTTTTTCTTTTACTTTAATTCTAGTTCCTCCTTTCTATCATGACTAATCTCTTATCACTTAGCTTCACTCACCTGTATTATAGACAAAGAAAATGGATGACAGCAGTTGGGTATCATTGCAGATGAGTATCCTACAGGTGAATTTCATGAAATATATATATTATAGACCAGTTTTGGTACTTTCAGTAATAGAACCCATATTGCACCGTATTTGTAGCAACTGAGGCTTATATTTAAATCATCAGTCTCTATTTTTTTCTAAATTGCTTCTGTTTATGGATTAGGCAAATGTACCTTTTATTATTCATTGATTAATCCCAGAAATAAGAAGAAATACTTTTTTCATAATATTGTATATCTTGGAATTCATTGATACACATTAAAGTTTAATTTGCTCTGGGATGGTTCTTCTATGGCTTGAGAAAATTGAGTTATTATCTAAAACATTTAAAAATTATTTTTAAAAAGATTTTATTTCTTTCAGAAAGAGAGAGCTTGAATATGAGAGAGAGAGAGAGTGGCAAAGAAACTCAAGTAGATTTGTGCTGAGCATGGAGCCCAATCATTGGTATTATGACCTGAACAGAAACCAAGAGTTGGACACTTAACTAGTCATCCAAGTAACCTAAAATTACTGACTTTTATATGGTCCCAATGAGATGAAAGTCAGATACAAACTTAGGAATTTTTCTAATTTTCCTTAGGTATTTATTCATAAGTCGAAGGTTTTCCTAAACATTTATCCATGTACCTTTTGTGTGTGTAAGAAAACTAGGAAGGAAGACTATTTTCTCCATTTATGAGAATTTGAACTCTATAAGGCATCTGGTAAATATAAAAATAATACTTTCAAAAGCTTTAAGAATATGAAGATTCCCAATTGCCAAGAATTTTACTTCATTAGAGCACATAGCACCAGATAAAGTAAGGAGAGTCTTTATCCTGCTTAAAGCCTGGACATTTATATATATATATATATATATATATATATATATAAACACATACATATAATACATATGTATAAAATATTATATGTATAATAAAATATAAATATAAATATAAAAATAAAATAAACAAAATATAAAATATTATATGTATAATATTATATGTATAAAATACATATAATACATATGTATATGTATTTTATTGGAGTTCACTATGACAACATATAGCATAACACCCAGTGCTCATCCCATCAAGTGCCCCCCTCAGTGCCCATCACCCAGTCATCCCATCCCCCCGCCCACCTCCCCGTCCACTACCCCTTGTTTGATTCAAAGACTTAGGAGTCTCTCATGTTCTGTCACCTTCACTGATATTTCTCACTCGTTTTCTTGCTTTCCCTTTTCACTATTTTTTATATTCCCCAAATGAATGAGACCATATGTTTGTCCTTCTCTGATTGACTGACTTAGCTCAGCATAATACCCTCCAATTCCATCCACGTTGAAGCAAATGGTGGGCATTTGTCATTTCTAATGGCTGAGTCATATTCCATTGTATGCATATACCACATCTTCTTTTATCATTAATCTTTCAATGGACAACGAAGCTCCTTCCACAGTTTGACTATTGTGCACATTGCCACTATAAACATTGGGGTGCAGGTGTCTCGGCTTTTCACTGCATCTGTATCTTTGGGGTAACTACCCAGAAGGGCAATTGCTGGGATCTAGGGTAGCTCTATTTTTAACACTTTGAGGAACCTCCACACTGTTTTCCAAAGTGGCTGTGCCAGTTCACACTTTCAGAACAGTGCAAGAGGGTTCCCCTTTCTCCACATCCTCTCCAACATTTCTTGTATCCTGTATTGTTAATGTTCACCATTCTCACTGGTATGAGGTGGTATCTCATTGTGGTTTTGATTTGTATTTCCCTGATGGCCAGTGATGCAGAGGATTTTCCCATGTGCTTGTTGGCCATGTGTAGGTCTTCTTTGGTGAAATGTCTGTTCATGTCTTTTGCCCATTTCATGATTGGATTCTTTGTTTCTTTGGTGTTGAGTTTAATAACTTCTTTATAGATCTTGGATAGTAGCCCTTTATCTGATAGGTCACTTGCAAATATCTTCTCCCATTCTGCAGATTGTCTATTATTTTGTTGAATATTTCTTTTGCTGTGCAGAAGCTTTTTATCTTGGTTAAAATTGTTCATTTTTGCTTTTGTTTCCCTTGCCTTCATAGATTTATCTTGCACGAACTTGCTGCGGCCAAGTTAAAAAAGGTATTGCCTGTGTTATCCTCCAGGATTTTGAGGAATTCTCGTCTCACATTTAGATCTTTCATCCATTTTAAGTTTATCTTTGTGTATGGTGTAAGAGAATGGTATAGGTTCATTCTTCTGCACGTGGCTGTCCAATTTTCCCAGCACCATTTATTGAAGAGACTATCCTTTTTCCTGTGGATATTCTTTCTGGTTTTGTCGAATATTGACCATAGAGTAGATGGTCTATTCTGGAGATACTTCCATGTGCACTTAGAAGAATGTGTATTCAGTTGCGTTTGGATGTAAAGTTCTGTAAATATCTGTGAAATCCATCTAGTCCAGTGTATCATTTAAAGTTCTTGTTTCTTTGAAGATGTTGTGCTTAGAAAATTTGTCATTTGCAGAAAGTGCCGTGTTGAGTCTCCCAGTATTAGTGTATTATTATCTAACTATGTCTTTACTTTGGTTATTAGTTGATTGGTATACTTGGCAGCTCCCACATTACGGGCATAAATATTCATGATTGTCCTTAATTTCTCTTTCTTCAGTCTCATTGATAGTGTAGAGAAATGCCACTGATTGCTATGCATTGATGTTTGTCTCCTGCCACATTACTGAATTGCTGTATGAGTTCTAGCAATCTTGGGGTGGATCTTCTGGGTTTTCTGTGTACAGTAAGTATCATGTCGTCTGCAAAGAGGGAGAGTTTGACTTCTTTACCAATTTGAATGCCTTTGATTTCTTTTTGTTGTCTGATTGCTGAGGCTAGGACTTCTAGTA
The DNA here is from genome assembly GCF_018345385.1 of Vulpes lagopus. Classification (NCBI taxonomy): domain Eukaryota; kingdom Metazoa; phylum Chordata; class Mammalia; order Carnivora; family Canidae; genus Vulpes; species Vulpes lagopus. The sequence goes on along the minus strand of NW_024570630.1, from coordinate 91,105 downwards.
CTATGTGTTGAATAGCCGTGCTGACAGTGGACATCCCTGTTGTGTTCCTGATCTTGTGGAAAGGCTCCCAGTGTTTTTCCATTGAATGATATTTGCTGTGGGCTTTTCATAGATGGCGTTTAAGATGCTGAAGAATGTTCCCTCTATCCCTACACTCTGCAGAGTTTTGATCAGGAATAGATGCTGTATTTTGTCAAATGCTTTCTCTGCATCTATTGAGGATCATATGGTTCTTGTTTTTTCTCTTGTTGATTGATTCAATCACATTGATTGCTTTATGAGTGTTGTACCAGCAGATAAATCCCACTTGGTCATGATGACAATCCTTTTAATGTACTGTTGGATTATATTGGCTAGTATCTTGTTGAGAAATTTTGCATCTGAGTTCATCAGATATTGTTCTATAATTGTGCTTTTTGGTGGAGTCTTTGTCTGGTTTTGGAATTAAGGTGATGATGGTCTCATAGAATGAGTTTGGAAGTATTCCACCCCTTTCTATCATTCAGAACAGCTTTAGTAGAATAGGTATTGTTCCTTCTTTAAATGTTTGATAGAATTCCCCTGGGAAGCCATCTGGCCCTGGACTTTTCTGTCTTGGGAGGTTTTCGATGACTGCTTCAATTTCCTCCCTGGTTATTGTCTTATGCAGGTTTTCTATTTCTTCCCATTCTAGTTTTGGTAATTTGTGGTTTTCCAGAAATGCTTCCATTTCTTCTAGATTGCCTAAAATATTGGCATATAGCTGCTCATAATATGTTTTAAAAATCGTTTGTATTTCCGGTATGGTTGTAATCTCTCCTTTTTCATTCATGATTTTATTAATTAGAGCCTTTTTTCTTTTGTTTTTAATAAGGCTAGCTAAGGGTTTATCTATCTTATTAATTCTTTCAAAGAACCAACTCCTGGTTTTGTTGATCTGTTCTACAATTCTTCAGGTCCTGTTTCATTGAGTTCTGCTCGAATCTTTATTAACTCTCTTCTTCTGCTTGGTGTAGATTTTATTTGCTGTTTTTTCTCCAGTTCCTATAGGTGTAAAGTTAGCTTGCGTATTTGAATTCTTCCCAATTTTTTGAGGGATGCTTGTATTGCAATGTATTTCCCTCTCAGGACTGCTTTTGCTGTATCTCAAAGGTTTTGATAGTTGTATCTTCATTCTCATTAGTTTCCATGAATCTTTTTTATTCTTTAATTTCCTGGTTGACCCATTCATCTATTAGCAGGATGCTCTTTAACCTCCACATGTTTGAATTTCTTCCAAATTTCTCCTTGTGATTGAGTTCAAGTTTCAAAGCATTATGATCTGAAAATATGCAGGGGGCAATCCCAGTCTTTTGGTATCCCTTGAGACCTGATTTGTGACCCTGTAGATGGTCTATTCTGGAGATACTTCCATGTGCACTTAGAAGAATGTGTATTCAGTTGCGTTTGGATGTAAAGTTTTGTAAATATCTGTGAAATCCATCTAGTCCAGTGTATCATTTAAAGTTCTTGTTTCTTTGAAGATGTTGAGCTTAGAAAATTTGTCATTTGCAGAAAGTGCCGTGTTGAAGTCTCCCAGTATTAGTGTATTATTATCTAACTATGTCTTTACTTTGGTTATTAGTTGATTGGTATACTTGGCAGCTCCCACATTACGGGCATAAATATTCATGATTGTTAGGTCCTCTTGTTCAACAGATCCTTTAAGTATAATATAGTGTCCCTCTTCATCTCTTACTACAGTCTTTGGGATAAACTCTAATTTATCTGATATGAGGATTGCTACCCTGCTTTCTTTTGAGGACAATTTGAATGGTAAATGGTTCCCCAACCTTTCATTTTCAGGCTGTACGTGTCCTTAGGTCTAAAAGGAGTCTCCAGTAGACAGCAAATAGATGGGTCTTGCTTTTCAATCCAGTCTGAAACCCTGCGTCTTTTGATGGGATCATTAAGCCCATTCATGTTCAGAGTTACTATTGAAAGATATGAATTTAGTATCATCATAATACCTATTTTATTCAGGCCCTGTTTTGTGGGTTATATCTTTCGGCATCCTCTTTCTTTTTCAGAGTCCCCCTGAATATTTCTTGCAGAGCTGGTTTGGTGGTCACATATTCTTTCAGTTTATGCCTGTCTTGTAAGCTCTTTATCTCTCCTTCTATTCTGAATGAGAGCCTTGCTGGATAAAGTATTCTTGGCTGCATGTTCTTCTCACTTAGGACCCTGAATATATCCTGTCAGCCCTTTCTGGCCTGCCAGGTCTCTGTGGAGAGGTCTGCTGTTAATTTAATATTTCTCCCCATCTAATTAGTCTCTTGCTGCTTTAAGGATTTTCTCTTTATCTTTGGAATTTGCAAGTTTCACTATTAAATGTTGAGGTGTTGAATGTTTTTTATTGATTTTGGGGGGGAACTTCTCTATGTCCTGGAACTGAATGCCTGTTTCCTTCCCCAAGTTAGGGAAGTTCTCAACTATAATTTCTTCAAATACACTTTCTGTTCCTCTGTCCCTTTTGGCGCCCTCTGGAACCCCAATTATATGTAGATTTTTCCTTCTGAGGCTGTCATTTATTTCCCTTAACCTTTCCTCATGGTCTTTTAATTGTTTTTCTCTTTTTTTCCTCAGCTTCCTTCCTTGCCATCAACTTCTCTTCTATGTCACTCACTCTTCCTTCTACCTCATTAACCTTCATCGTTAGGACCTCCGGTTTGGATTGCATCTCATTTAATTGATTTTTAATTTTGGCCTGATGAGATCTAAATTCTGCAGTCATGTAGTCTCTTGATTCCTTTATGCTTTTTTCCAGAGCCACCAGTAGCCTTATAATTGTGCTTCTGAATTGGCTTTCTGACATCAAATTGTAATCAAATTGTGGCAGAGAGTACTGTTTCTGATTCTTTCTTTTGTGGTGAGTTCTTCTTTCTAGTCATTTTGCTCAGTGCAGAGTGGCTAAAAATGAATTGTACTGAAAAAAAAGGAAGAAAAAAAAGAAAAAACAAAAACAAAAGACAAGGAGGGGTATCCTCTGGTTCTATATGCCGTAAGTCCCTCAACTTCCCTGGGGCTTTCCAGTGCTGCTCAGCCAAAAACTTGCTCTTCCCCTGTCCTTCCAGCTGGTCTTCTGGGGGAGGGGCTGCTGTGCTGACTCTCAGGTGTGTGCATGGCTCAGTGGGAGCTGTTTACCCCCTGAGGCCCCAGTTCCCTGGTGGCCCCACTCTGTCCCAGGCACAGGGTGACACCAGGAGGAACAACCACACTGGCGCGGCCACCCTTCCAGCTCTGGAGTCAGCTCTCCCAGTAACTCCTGCGGCTACTGGTCTGCACTCGCCTGGATGCTCCCAGGAGCAGGGGGTGCTGATCTGCACAGCCTGGGGGTGCCTGGCAGCAGGAGGGTCCTTGCTGTCCTCTGCCCTCCCTGCCTCTGCCTGTCCCAGGGGGAGCACAGGATCCTGGGCTGTGTCTGCTTTGTCCCCTGGGACCCAGGGCCTGTTCTGCTGGAATTGCACTCCTGGGGCCCGGGCTCCGAAAGGTAGCAGGGTGCAGCCTCCTTCAGCCAGAGCTGCTGCCTGAGCTTCTCCCGAGGTCCCACCAGGTGCGTGCTCCAGCCCTTCACAGAGCTCAACCCGTGGTCTTTGGTGCACTCTCTCCCAGGTGCCCTCCTCTCCTAGTGACCCCGGGGAGTTGGAGGTTCCATTGCCCCTCCTGCGGTTCTGCCCGGTTTCCCTGTTGAGCGCCTTCCCCTCTGGAAAGAATTCGGTTCAGATTTTTAAACTTCCTGCTTCTCCAGGCTGGGCTTTCCTGTCCTGGAGGCTTTTGCTGCCTGGCCTTAGCCCGGCTCCTTGCGGGGCCCCTCCGCCACTGGATTCTTTTTTATTTTTTCTTCCCTCGGCTTCCTACCTTGTTAGAAGTGCAAACTCTTCTCTCTGTAGCATTCCAGCTACTCTCTTTAAATCTTAGGTAGAATTCATAGGGTTTCAGGATGATTTGAAAGTTATCTAGGTAAGTCGGGTGAGCGCAGGTGACTTGGGGACCCTACTCCCATTTTTCCCCGCCCCCCCCTTATCCATGTACTTAAACTTATTCAACAGGTGTTCCCCAAATCTGAAAACTCAAAAATGAAGTAGGAAAACAAAACAAAATGTCTCAATGAGAATTTCTTAAACTTCAGTAATTGGTAGAGAAATTCCTATGTCATTACTTTGGGATGGTGAAACTTAAAGTCTTGGGTAATTCAGCTTCTATGCATCTTATTAAGAAACATTTACCTGTAATTTATTTTTAAATTATTTTTACATAGAAAATCTGAACACTAGGGAGGAATATATATCGCTGCCTATAAATACATGTGCACATATATATCGACATTTTAGTGGACTATATTTTTAAAACATATATTTGGATTATTTTTGGAAAACTTTCTTAACAGTTTTTATAGGCATAAAGAACAGACTCAACTTAGGTTTTTAACTAGAAATCTCTAGTTGTATAAAAACCTGTATATGCGGTTTGGCATAGATTTCAGCTGCAAGTTTTGAGCAGTTTGTTGCTGGGTCAGAAAGAAATCTTTCTTGCTTGGTTTGCAGACTGTGTGTTCACCCCTCTGAGACCAAGGCCAGGAGGTTGTGACCCCTCAGAGATGGAGCACAGGTTAGAGGTCACCACTCAGAGGCGGAGCCTGGCCTGGAGTTTACACCAGCAAAGTACCATCACTGAAGAACTACTGAAAGTGACTGTCTCCCTAGAAATGTTTAAAATGAATGAGTGAATGAATATATGTGTGTGTGTGTGTGTGTGTGTGTGTGTGTGTGTGTGTGTGTATAGGCAGGGGCAGACAAAATATCACCTAGAGTTCCATCTTGTAGAGGGAGCTGTTAAACCCTCATAAGATTTCATTTTTTCTTATCTGTCTTAAACATATATTATCAAATAGCTGATCATTTTACATGTGAAAGTTTATTTATTTAATTAACTTTAAATTATAATTGTTTCCCAAGTCATTATCTACCCAAAAATCGTTTCCAGGAACAGAGCCCTAATAATTATTAAGGACTCTGTGTTCATTAACATACTTACAGAATGTGTATAGGTACGCAGCATTGTTATCAGTTCTGAGCATGTTGTGTATTGGAAAGATTCTGGACAGGGAGGTTATCAGGAGACTCAAGTTCTGATATTGACTGTCAATAAACTAATAGGTTCTATATGCTTACATCTAAGGGCTGATGAAAAGGGCTACTATGAAAAATCGTGGCTACTTAGGGTAAGCTAAGATAGTACAGGAATTATCTGGAGTAGATTCTACTAATATGTACCAAAGTCCAGTGTTTTCCTGCATAGCCATCTCTGATACTTAGAAATTCTGCATTATGTAGTTATATTTGGTTAACACCTATTCTCTTCTTTTTTCTTCTTCCTTTAACCATTAATCCATTTTCCCAAACAACCATGGACTCATCCAATCGTTCTTTTAGACATTAAAAACAAAAATTGTCTATTGTCTTATAAATTCCAGGCATGTGTATTAGGTTCTAGGAATAAAGGGGTGACCAAATCAGAAAGGTTCTTGCCTTTGTGAATTTTACTATCCATGATGAGGGAGAAGCCACAGCTAATTATTCTATGGAAGATGTACTGAATTGGATTAAAAGTGCATGAAAACACACCAGTTAGAAGTTTGTTCAGAACGACGTTGCTTGCTCATGTATGCCTGTTCTCTGGCATAATTATAAGCAGTGCCCTTTCACTGTAAAAAATGCTTCATTTTAGGTAATAGATGATAAAGCCTCTGTATGTATCAAAATTTTACAAGGTAGCAGCTGCCCACCCCAACCTTTATTTTACAAATAAAAAAAAATGAAATTCTGATTGGTGTGGTAACTTTACTATGATGACATTGCTAATTAATGATAGAAATACACAGCTTCATAGGACAGAAAAAATGATACAAGCCATCCATGAGTGACAGTTCACCATAGATCTGTGATCTTAGAAATTAACCTAATGCTCTAAGCCACATAGTCATGAATATGTGAATTCTGATATCGTCCTGTGCTGTGGCAGTTAAAAGAGAGCATATTCTTGAAAGTCCTAGAACAATAGATTTAAAAATATCCTCAATGTTAGCCCCTCTGCCAGAAGAGAAAATACTCTTACCCCATTAGAGCATTTATAGAATAAGAGAACTCTCACAGGTACTTTTTTAATATTTATTTTTTATTGAAGTTTCTTTTGCCAACATATACTATAATACCCAGTGCTGATCCCATCAAGTGCCTTCCTCAATGCTTGACACCCAGTGACCCCAGCCCCCTACTCATCTCCACTTCTGCATTACTTTGTTCATTTCCCAGAGTTAGGATTCTCTCAAGGTTTGTCTCCCTCTCTATTTTTTCCTACTCAGTTTCCCTCCTTTCCCTTATAATCCCTTTCACTATTTCTTATATTCCCCATATGAGTGAAACCATATAATGATTGTCCTTCTCCAATTGACTTACTTCACTCAGCATAATACCCTCTCATCCACGTCGAAGCAAATGGTAGGTTTTTGTCCACTCTAATGGCTGAGTAATATTCCATTATTCCACACACATTATATATATATATATATATATATATATATATATATATATATATCATATTATATATATCACATATTATATATATATCACATATTATATATACATATCTATCACATATTATATATGTATATCTCACATCTTCTCTATCCATTCATATGTCAGTGGACATCATGGCTCATTCCAGTTTAGCTGTTGTGGACATTGATGTTATAAACATTGGGGAGCAGGTGTCTCAGCTTTTCACTGCATCTGTATCTTTGGGGTAACTCCGCAGCAGGGCAATTGCTGAGTCGTAGGGGAGCTCTATTTTTAACTCTTTGAGGAACCTCCACACTATTTTTCAGAGTAGCTGAACCAGTTCACATTCCCACCAAGTTCCCAACAATTCCCCTGTCTCCACATCCTCTCCAACATTTGCTGTTTTCTATCTTCTTAATCTTGCCATTCTCACTGGTGTGAGGTGGTATCTCACTGTGGTTTTGTTTTGTATTTCCCTGATGGCCAGTGATGCAGAGCATTTTCCCATGTGCTTATTGGCCATGTGTAGGTCTTCTTTGGTGAAATGTCTATTTATGTCTTTTGCCCATTTCATGATTGGATTGTTTGTTTCTTTGCTGTTGAGTTTAATAAGTTTTTTATAGATCATGGATAGTAGCCCTTTATCTGATAGGTCATTTGCAAATATCTTCTCCCATTCTGTAGGTTATCTTTTATTTTGTTGACTGTTTCTTTTGCTGTGCAGAAGCTTTTTATCTTAAGTCTCAATAGTTCATTTTTGCTTTTGATTCCTTTGCCTTAATAGATTTATCTTGCAAGAAGTTGCTCTGGCCAAGTTAAAAAAGGGTGTTGCCTGTGTTATCCTCTAGGATTTTGATGAATTCTCGCCTCACATTTAGATCTTTCATCCAGGGATCCCTGGGTGGCACAGCGGTTTGGCGCCTGCCTTTGGCCCAGGGTGCGATCCTGGAGACCCGGGATCGAATCCCACATCAGGCTCCTGGTGCATGGAGCCTGCTTCTCCCTCCGCCTGTGTCTCTGCCTCTCGCTCTCTCTGTGACTATCATAAATAAATAAAAAATTTAAAAAAATTAGATCTTTCATCCATTTTAAGTTTATCTTTGTGTATGGTGTAAAAGCATTGTCTAGTTTCATTCTTCTGCATGTGGCTGTCCAATTTTCCCAGCACCATTTATTGAAGAGACTATCCTTTTTCCTGTGGATATTCTTTCTGGTTTTATCGAATATTGACCATAGAGTTGAGGGCCCATTTCTAGGTTCTCTATTCTGTTCCATTGACCTATGTGTCTGTTTTTGTGCCCATACTACACCGTCTTGAGGATCACAGCATTGTAGTACAGCTTGAAATCCAGCATTGTGATGCCCCTGGCTCTGGTTTTCTTTTTCAATATTCCCTTTGCTGATTCCATACAAATCTTAAGACGATTTGTTCCAAGTCTCTGAAGAAAGTCCATAGTATTTTGATAGGGATTGCATTGAATGTGTAAATTTCCCTGGGTAGCATAGACATTTTCACAGTATTAATTCTTCCAATCCGTGAGCATGGAATATTTTTCCATCCCTTTGTGTCTTCCTCAAAATCTTTCAGAAGTGTTCTGTAGTTTTTAGGGCATAAATCCCTTACCACTTTGGTTAGGTTTATTCCTAGGTATCTTATGCTATTAAGTGCAAGTGTAAATGGGATTGACTCCTTGATGTCTCTTTTTTTCAGTCTCATTTTAGTTTATAGGAATTCCACTGATTACTATGCATTGATTTTGACTCCTGCCGCATGGCTGAATTGCTGTATGAGTCCTAGCAATCTTGGGGTGGTGTCTTTTGGGTTTTCTACACACAGTAACGTGTCATGTGCAAAGAGGGAGAGTTTGCCTTCCTCTGCCAGTTTAAATGCCTTTGATTTCTTTTTGTTGTCTGATTGCTGAGGCTACGACTTCTAGTACTATGTTGAATAGCAATGGCGAGAGTGGACATCCCTGTCATGTTCCTGATCTTAGGGGAAAGGCTCTCAGTTTTTCTCCATGGAGAATGATATTTGCTGTGGGCTTTTCATAGATGGCTTTTAAGATGCTGAGGAATGTTCCTTCTATCCCTACACTGTGAAGAGTTTTGATCAGGAATGGATGCTGTATTTTGTCAAATGCTTTCTGTGCATCTATTGAGAGGATCCTATGGTTCTTGTTTTTTTCTCTTGTTGCTGTGATCTATCACATTGATTGTTTTATGAGTGTTAAACCAACCTTGCATCTCAGGGATAAATCCCACTTGGTCATGGTGAATAATCCTCTTAATGTACTATTGGATCCTATTGGCTAGTATCTTGTTGAGAAATTTTGCATCCATGTTCATCAGGGATATTGTTCTATAATTGTCCTTTTTGGTGGGGTCTTTGGTTTTGGAATCAAGGTGATGCTGGCCTGTTAGAACAAATTTTGAAGTATTCCATCCCTTTTTATCCTTCAGAACAGCTTTAGTAGAATATTACTTCCTCTTTAAACATTTGATAGAATTCCCCTCTGAAGCCATCTGGCCCTGGAATTTTGCGTCTTGGCAGGTTTTTGATAATGGCTACAATTTCCTCACTGGTTATTGGCCTGTTCAGGTTTTCTATTTCATTTTGTTGTTCTAGTTTTGGTCATTTGTGATTTTTCCAGAAATGCATCCATTACTTCTAGATTGCCTAATTTATTGGCTTATAGCTGCTCATAAAATGTTTTTTAAAATCATTTGTATTTCCTTGGTATGGTTCTGATCCCTCCTCTTTCATTTGTGACTTTATTACCTTGAGGTTTTTTTTTTTCTCTTTAATAAGGCTGGCTAAGAGTTTATCTATCTTATTAATTCTTTCAAAGAACCAACTCCTGTTCTTCTTTTTTTATCTGTTCTGCAGTTCTTCTGGTCTCTGTTTCATTGAGTTCTGCTTGAATCTTTATTATCTCCCCTCTTCTGCTTGGTGTAGGCTTTATGTGCTGTTCTTTCTCCAGTTCATTTAGGTGCAAGTTTAGCTTGTGTATTTGAGTTATTTCCAATTTTTTGAAGGAAGCTTGTATTGAGATGTATTTCCTTCTTGGGACCTCTTTGCTGTATCCCAAATTTTTTGAATGGTTTTATCTGCATTTTCATTAGTTTCCCTGAATCCATAGATTCTTCTCTAATTTCCTGGTTGACCCATTCATCTTTTAGTAGGATGCTCTTTAACCTCCATGAGTTTGAATTTCTTCCAAATTTCTTCTTATGACTGATTTCTAGTTTCAAAGCATTCTGGTCTGAAAATATGCAGGGGGGCAATCCTATCTTTTGGCATCGGTTGAGACCTCATTTGTGACCTAGTGTGTGGTCTATTCTGGAGAAAGTTCCATGTGCACTTGGAAAGAATGTGTATTCAGTTGTGTTCACTTAGAAAGTTCTGTAAACATCTGTGAAATCCATCTGGTCCAGTGTATAATTTAAGGCTCTTGTTTCTTTGGTGATGTCATGCTTAGAAGATCTGATATTTACTGACAAGTGTTGTGTTGAAGTCTCCTACTATTAGTGTATTATTTTATTTTTTTCTTCCTCTACTTATTGAATTAAAATTTATTTCAAAAGGTAAAGTTTATATATCCTTTGATAAAATAAGAAGTCAAAAATTTTAGAATTAAGTAATAAGTCTTCAACATTATAAAGCCATATATAACAGTAATTAAAGTAGTGGTAATGTTTACCCTGATAAAAATGTCACAGAATTCAAATCACAACTTGGATTCTCAATGATTCAAGTGTCTCATCTTACACAATAAGAGTTTGGTCAATTTTAAGATAAACTTCCTCCAGATATGCTGTCCTCAAGTCCTCTAATCTTGTGGTCCATCAGCTCACACAATGGGATAGCTGGTTGCTGTGGCAATTCTACAATGGTTGTTCTGGTCTTAGGCCATTTTTATATAGCCATTCCAGCCCCATTCTGGACCCCAACTGGTCTTGATAATCCAAAATTTATTATTTGAGTCTGTTCCTTCAAAGCCATAGCCAGCCACCAGAACACCATGATCTAGATCTTTGCTGCTGCAGTCTGGATCAAAATAAATGCCTGCTTTGTAGCACTTGAAATGCCTGCATCAGTAGCAACAGAGATGGGCCCTAGAGTTGCCACTGCCTTCATTAGGGTCTTTTCCCATTGAGGGAGGTCCATGAAGCCAGTGTCATTGGCAGCAGAACACTCAGTCTTGTCGTTACAGGTCTCTATGTCCTATCCAAGATATGGATAAGATTCCTCTGAATTCAGGCCCCTTTAACATGATGAAAGGTGTTATCCATCAGGCCACCACTGCAGCCCTCATTGCCTTGAGCCTTAGAGCAGTCCACCAGGTTCTGCTCACTCAGTGGCACAAGTTTGCCTGTTTTCCGGAACATCTGTCTTGTGAGGGCACCAGTTGCACTAAAAGTCCAACAAGAACCACACTGACCCTGATTCTGCACAGGAGTTACGTAGCCTTTCTCTCTCCAGTCCACAGATTTGGGGATCTCAGCAAAGATAGGTTCTTGGAACACTTTCCCTTTCTTGTGCTTCTGGTTTGGAAAGTCATTCATCACCTGCCTGAATTCTTCATTGGTCATGTCACCAAAGGTATTCATCGCCATTGTGAAGCCATGTTTCCCTTGGCTATATTCTCAATTATGGAGTTCAATCATTTTCATATTCTCCCACACTGCTCTCCTCTATCCTTCTTCATTCATGCCATATAATCTGTGCATTGCCTTCCATTGGTACCATTGTGCATTTAAGCTTTGATCAAGTTTTGGAGCTGCTAAGGCTATTCACAAGCAAAGAGCAGTCAAGAAGAGTGAACAATTCATGTTTCAAAAACCTGTGGCAAAAAAAAAAAACAACTTGTGGCATCCACAGCTGCGCAGGTGCACCCCACGGATCGCCAAGGCCCACGAGTCTAGTGTATTATTTTCTAAGTATCTCTTTACTTTGGTTATTAATTGATATACTTGGCATTATTAATTGATATACTTGGCATCTCCCACATTAAGAGCATACATATTCATGATTGGTAGGTCTTCTTGCTGGATTGATCCTTTAAGTATGATATAGTGTCTGTCTTCATCTCTTACTACAGTCTTTGGGATAAACTTTAATTGATCTGATTTGAGGATTGCTACCCCAGCTTTCCTTTGAGGAGCATCTGAATGGTAGATGGTTTTCCACTCCTTCATTTACAGGCTGGAAGTGTCCTTAGGTCTAAAATGAGTCTTTTGTAAGACAGCAAATAGATGGGACTTTCTTTTTTATCCAGTCTGATACCCTGTGTCTTTTGATGGGATCATTTAGCCCATTCACATTGAGAGTATCTATTGAAAGATATGAATTTATACTGTTATCGTAATACCTATTCTGTCCCTGTTTTTGTGGATTATTTCCTTGAGCTCCCTCTTTCTTTTACAGGGTCCCCTTTAATATTTATTATAGAGATGGTTTGGTGGTCACATAGTCTTTCAGTTTCTGCCTATTCTGGAAGCTCTTTTTCTCTCCTATTCTGAATGAAAGTCTTCTTATTTAGGACCCTGAATATATCCTGCCAGCCCTTTCTGGCCTGACTGGTCTCTGTGGAGAGGTCTGCTGTTAATCTGGTATTTCTTCCGATATAAATTAAGAAACTCTTGTCTCATGCTGCATTAAGAACTTTCTCTTAAATGTGTGGGAAATATCAGAAAGGGAGACAGAACATAAAGACTCCTAACTCTAGGAAACAAACTAGGGGTCGTGGAAGGGGAGGAGGGCGGGGGGGGTGGGGGTGAATGGGTGACAGGCACTGAGGGGGGCACTTGACGGGATGAGAACTGGGTGTTATTCTGTATGTTGGTAAATTGAACACCAATAAAAATAAATTTATTATCAAAAAAAGAATTTTCTCTTAATCTTTGAAATTTGCAAGCTTCACTATTAAATGTGAGGTGTTGAATGGTTTGTATTGATTGGGGGGGGTCATCTCTAACTCTTGGATCTGTATGCTTGTTTCCCTCCCCAACTTAGGGAAGTTCTCAGCTATGGTTTGTTCAAATATACTTTGTGGTCCTATCTATCTCTCAGTCTCTTCTGGAGTCAAATTATATGTAAATTCTTCCTTATCAAGCTATCATTTATTTCCCTAACCCTTTCTTCATTGGCTCTTAATTGTTTTTCTCTTTTTCCTCAGCTTTCTTCCTTACCATCAACTTGTCTTCTATGTCACCCATTCTCTCTTCCACCTCATTAACCCTAGCAGTTAGGACATCCAGTTTGGATTGCATCTCATTTAGTCTCTTTTTAATTTAGGCCTGATTAGATCTCACTTCGGCAATAACAAAGTCTCTAGAGTCCTTTAGGCTTTTTTCCAGAGCCACCTGTAGCTTTGTATTTGTACTTCTGAATTGACTTTTTGACATCGGATTTAAGTCCAAATTCTGTAACTCTGTTACAGAGAGTACTGTTATTGGTTCTTTCTTTTTTGGTGAATTCTTCCTTCTAGTTACTTTGTCCAGTGCAGAGTGGCTGTATGAGTGGGCTGAAACAAAAATATCAACCACACCCTAAGTAAAATATACCCTAGATGATTCCAAAGAGGTCAGAGACCAAAGAAAATAAAAAATAAATAAATAAAAATAATAAAAAAAACAGAACAACATAAAACAAAAGGATCACTAAAGTGAAAAACAAATTTTAAAACAAATTAGTAAAAATAAAAGGCCAAAAACCACAGAGAATAAGAAAAAAAAAGGAAAATAAAAAAAAGTAAAAAAGAGAAAAAGGGGGGGTGCGTGGGATGGTGGTGGTGAATAAATGACAGTGGAGATAATGTAGTCTACCTGAGCGGTCCTACAGTGTAATCCTCTTGGTTTTGAGTGTATTTTATTCTGTATGTTAGAGGATGCTCTATGCTAAATTTATATATACCATCAATACTTATTTAAAGCCCCAACATTGAACACCAAAACATAAACAAGATTAAACAGGGGGGCACAGAATGGGAAGGAAGAGAGAATATAATCTCACAGAATGAATCAGCACATTATTCCACTTGTTCCTGGGTGTATGTTGACGTGTGTTAAAAGGTATTAACTTACACCATTGTAAAACAAAACGAGGCAGAAAAAGCAAGAAACAAAAACCCATAACTCATATATCTCCCAAAATTAAATTATGTTGAAGGGAATCCAGAAGTGAAAAATACATCAAAGACATATAATTGTAGAAATATGAAAGTCAAAAAGGAAAAAACTTAAAAATGAAGAGGTGGTAAAGTATTATAGTTAAGGTGGGAAAAGAGAAAAAATACTGGAAATTTTTAGTCTAATATGAAAATGAGTCATAATGGAAAAGGGGGAAAAAAGGGGCCCTCTAGTTCTAGATTCTATTTTCCCTTGATTTTCCCTCAGTCATGGAGATTTCAGTGCTCCTTGGTCAATAAACTTGCTCTTCCCCAGTTCTTCCAGCTGGTCTTCTGGGGGAGGGGCCTGCTGTGCTGATTCTCAGGTGTCTGTGCCTGGGGGAGATGCCCCATCCCCTGCCAGGTGCCGGGCTCAGTGAGAGCTGTGCTCCCCTTAGTGCCCCTCCCCACTTTATTCTTATTTATTTATTTAGCCTTTCTATCTTTTAGAAAGCCAAAACTTTTCTCTCTGTAGCATACCAGCTATTCTCTCTTTGAATCTCAGGTCGAATAAGTAGGTGTTCAGGATGTTTTGAAATTTATCTAGGTAAGTTTGTCAGGCCAGGTGAGTTGAGGGCCCCAACTCTTCCACCATCTTGCTCTTCCCTCCTCTCTCACAGGTACTTAAACATGGATTAAATTGAAGAATTTTTGGAATTTTCAGAGTGGCAGTGCAAAGACTATTTGGATTAATTAGAAGATAGTTAATCAAAAAATAGCATAGACAAGTTCCTTTTCAAATGAGGAAGGAAAGCTAATGTGAACCTAGAGGACTAACATGGTTATCCTTCAAAGCATAATAATAATAAGCCCAGTCCACCTAGAAGAGGTGTAAGGACTTACCCTGTCTTTATTGCAACTTTTAATAGCTTCAAGCTCAATGTAGGAGATAAGACATATTATACTACAGTAAATCTTGTCAAATATCTCAAAAATGAAAAGAAAAGAAAAGAAAAGAAAAGAAAAGAAAAGAAAAGAAAAGAAAAGAAAAGAAGTTTTGTGGATATGGAAAGATATGTTAAGTTCTCCTACGATTTTGGTATTTTTTAAAACATATGTGTCCAAAGCAATAGCTTTATGTGACATATTGGATAGCTTTAATAAACATAATATGTATAGAATCATTTATTTGAGGAACTTTCTGAGTATTTTCAGGATGATAATTTAGCACAATGTGGAACAAACATGCTCAGAAACTTTACACAAGTAGATCTTTTTGCAAAAGCATACGGTAAGGATCCCTGGGTGGCGCAGCGGTTTGGCGCCTGCCTTTGGCCCAAGGCGCGATCCTGGAGACCCGGGATCGAATCCCACATCGGGCTCCTGGTGCATGGAGCCTGCTTCTCCCTCCGCCTGTGTCTCTGCCTCTCTCTCTCTCTCTCTGTGACTATCATAAATAAATAAATAAATAAAAAGAAAAAAGCTAAAAAAAAAAAAGCATACGGTAAACTTTAGTGGTTTATTTGATAATTATTGAGTAGTATCCCATGTGATTTTCATAAATCTTTTTAACAATAACATTTTTTTAAAAATTTCACCACAAAGATATTTTAAATAGTTTGCTTAACGTGAGGTGTTTGGGTATTTACCCCATAGATCATTAACCGAGGAACTTTGCCAAGTGTGTATTTATAATTTTTCCTGAGTACTCAACCTGGCACTAAATATTTCCTTATGGCATATCATAATGGAAAACAATGACACGTAACATTAAATAAGTTAGGGATATGTTTCAGATAGCATTTCTGATAGCCAAATATAACTATCTCTTTAAAAAAGTGAAATTATGACTGAAAATATGATGAAAACATATATCTGGATGATTTTTGGAAGAGTTCCTTAACAGCTTTTGGAAACTTAAATAAGAGACTTAAACTTAGGTTTTTAATTGGTAACCTCTAGTTTTCTGAGAAGCAAATTGTAATGAATATGTCATTTGTCATATTGTAAGTTGCTTTTTTAATTATAAAGCTGACTTTGACATTTTAATTCTATTTTACACCTTTTAAATATTTACTGATTTCATACAACTGACTGTACCCCATTTCTCTGTATCTCTTTTAACAAGTATATAAATCAGAAATATACTGTAACAAAGGCTTGACTCATGGAATATGTGAAAAAGACCAGTGTCTTGCACTTGTATAGACACTTCTCACAAATTATTGCAGATTTTTCTAAATGTTCTGCTTATACAGTTTTGTTATTCAATATCTGTCATGTTTATTGAATTTGATGTCTTGAAATTGCATCAGAATAAGCTTTTGGAGGGTAAGAAAGGGTTGGAAGTGTTCACTTCATTTTGGTCTCATCTTGTGAGGAAATCATTGGACTCTTGAAGGAAGGAAAGTTGCAATGGTGATCGAAGGAAGTATCTATTATTTCTATGCTACTTCTAATTTTAAAAATACCTGACAAAATTCAGGGATGCCTAAATAATGAGACAATGTATCTGACCTTTATGATTTTAGTCCTGCAAGGTTATGTTTCTATTATGGGTTGAATTTTGTTTCCCCAAAAGGTGTTGAATTCCCAATCCCCAGTTCTTAACCCCAGGTTTTTATGAATGTAACCTCATTTGGCCTTTGTAGATGATGAAGTTCAAAATAGTGATGAACTGCTCATATTTTATTAGCATACTATATTACTTCATACATGTGAAGTGTAACACTCACCCAGGGAATTTTGCCAAATCGAGTAATAGGTTCCAAGACTCTCATAAGCCATATATGATACCAGACTACTAAGGAGGAGGATATAGAATGAAAAATATAGTTTCCAATGCTTGATGGAAACATCAAGCATTCATTTTCTGCACATTTCAGTGGCCTGTACTACTTACTTGCAAGAAGAGGATGTGTGTGTCCGGTGGGTGCAGGATCTGACATGAGGTAAAAGTATCATGCTCCATAGGAGCCAATATATTTTGTTACAATTTCTTAGACATAGCTTCTAGAGGCCTCTCAAGACATAATGCCTAGAATCATCATACTCATAAGAAGCTATGGCTTCTTATCTAGTAGTTTTTAGATCTCTGAGTCCAGATTAAATTTGCCAACAGAGGTTATTTTCAATCATAATCTTTGTTGCTTAGAAACATAGAGGACATACCACCTTATTAAGTTGCCAGGGGAACAGAGTTAGAAAATTAACCTAAAGTCAAATTCTCATGAAGAAGGATAAAAGGTTTCATTAATCTATTACCCATAATACTTAGTAACATAATATTAGTGGAATTAAGCCACTCTCTAGTAGTATTTTGCACTTGGAGGATGTTGGATACAGTAAACCATTGAGTATTTTCACTGTGTTCAGCTCAGTATTCGAGGTGTAGTATACTCTAAGAGATCTGTGGGGTTGTAGTACACCTCCATGGGGTAAATGTAAACTCTTGTACATTTATGAAGAAACCATGATCCACATTAAGTAACTACTTCCTTTGTCGAAATAACCATTATCTTCCGTGTTTCTCTTCTCAGTCATTACTCCTGTGTTTCTAGGACTTTTTGCTCTAGCATACCCTCTAGTCCTTTTATTCCACTACACCTTCAAATATTCTTGCTGACTTAATCATAACTCTTTTGTGCTACAATCAACTTTATCAAGAACTTTCTTCTCTAGGAAATTTACAAAAATAATAATATTTTTGCTCATAGTCTTGGGGCATATATTGCTTAATTAATAAGCTGTTTCAATTTAGTAACATGTTTGAATTTCACCAGGAATCCTTAAATCATCAACTTCAGGGAATTTTTATCAAGGGATATTCAGGCAACATATCCAGTATTTAAAGATATTACTTTGGGCATGTGTTCTGTTTACAGCCCTAATATCCTTTAATCATGTTCTATTGTTGTCATGTGTGAAGTTGATTCTATTAAATGTTTTATTTTTCTTTTGACTTGTCATTGGATTATAATGTTAAATCATTTTCTATTTTCTTGTCCTTATACTTGTGAATAATATATGTTTACTTTTTGTGTTTGAAGCTGACTTTCATGTTTTCTCTTTTCCCTTTTTTGTAATTGAACTTCTTTACACTGCTCCAGAACCAGAATTTCAAACAAAATGTAACCACATAAACACACATACACAAAGACCCTTATCAAAAAGCAAAAAAAAAACCAAACAAAACAAATTTAACTTTGATCTTGATCTTGTGCAGCTATGGTTTCCTTAGATCTATACTAAGAAAAATTTCACAAATCTTGTTCTTAATTTTTGAAGAGCACCTAAACACTCACACACAGCCGTGCAACACATCGGTTAATTGAAAAGACTTATAGAGTCACCATAAAGCATATTAATGCAAATCTTTTAATAAGGGAAAATATTACTATAGAGCAGAAAAAAAAAGAGAGTTCAGGCAAGATTTAGGGGCCCCAAAACTTCCAGAAGCACCTGCCTTAAGCCTTGCTATGAACACAAGGATGTATTTTGTTTCTAGATTGAATTACCAAAATTTGTAAAACAAATACTAATTTGGGGAGAGCAACTCGAAAGTTTCCAGTGAGGTCTTTCATGACCCTGTTTACATAATTAATTCAGGCTAACTGGTTACACAAGGTGTAAGCTATCAATAAACCAACTGGGCCTAAGAGCCACAAGGGAGTTTCAGGTATTAAATAGCACATGATAAATCATTAGTAAATGCCTAAAGGTAAATGCCTTTATCTTGGCTGAAAGACAGTGCCGGATTTCCAGGCATCCACACAATAAGCACAGAGCTGTGTGACTAGAGCTGAAAATAACTCTATACTAAATGATAATTGCATGTTCATTATTATAGGGTCTTTATAAAAATAATAAAAATATCAAAATTCAAACAAATTGCCTTTTTAGAAATATTAAGTATGCTTGTATAATAAGATAGCTTTGGCTATATGAAAAATCATCCCAAAGATTTAATGGTTTAAAACAACAATCATTTATTTAGCTCCTGATTCTGCTATTTAGCAATTTGGGCTGGGCTCAGCTAGGCTCTTCTTCTAGTTTAAAATGCGTCTGTTTATGTGTGTACAGTGAGCTGCTGGGTTGATTGGTTTTCTTGTTGCTTTGGAAGACCTCTGATATGGTTCATCGCTGATTTATTGGCCTCTCATGACATGTTGATAGGATGCCTTGGTAGGGTTCCCAGAGTGAAAGTCTGCAAGATTTTTTGAAGTCTAGTCTCAGAGCTGGTACAGTGGCCACATTTTATTGGCTAGAACAAGCATCATAGAAGCAGATACTGTGATGGTAGTTGGGGTGTAAGTTATTTATTATGAACTAACATCTATAAAAGAAAAAGAGAGGAAATAGGATTGGGTGGAGGAAGAAGTTGATCTGCATGTAGATCCAACAGTCTCAGCCAATGTGGAAAGCTTCAGAGTAAGGCTTATCTGTCAGAGTATCCTGCATTAGACCACAAAGACTGGATTCTTATTCTCCTGTCTTGCTCAGGCACTGAAATTAGGAAAAAGAATGACTTTAGGTAATAATGGTTCTTTCTAACTGAGGCAGAATGATCACAGTAAGCTCTCTAATGACTATATCTCATAGCTAGTCAGTAAGTATTCCCTTGAAGGGGAATCTGGGCAACCCAGATTCAAGGAGAGAGAAAATAGATTTGGCAACCTAAGGCCAACTGACACAGATGATGTCAACTGTGACCATGTTTACCTACTTTCATGACATTCAAGGGTACCTTGAACACAATTTGTACTTAATACAAATTTATCTAATTGAATGAACTGCTAAAAAGCAAGTAAGTACATGGAAGGTTATCAAGTAGGTACATTGCATGGTAAGTAGGTATAGTAAGCACATCTACTTTCTTGTTTCTAGATGAAATTATATGATCTCTGCTCTTAGGGATGACTATTGTCAACTATACATTCAGCATCCTAAATAAAATTCTTGAGTTGCTAAGTGGTTTCACTTTATAATTAATGGTCTTATCCTTTTCCCATTCTAGACAGGCTAGTCACTTGCATATCATTTCACTATCTGAAATATGATTTGATTTTTCACTCATCTACTAAAATTTGATAGCCTGGTCTGCCAAAAAGAAAAACTTAGACAAGAGTCCAAGAGGACTGAGATGTAACCCAACATATTCACCTAAATTTTGTATTAATTCTGGGCAGAACATTCTCATTTGTGGCCTTATCAGTAGTAAAATAGAATTCCTAAGTACTTTGCCCTCTTTATCTTTTACCTTTTTTTTTTAGCACAGGTTTTGTGACTTATCTTTTCAAAGTATTTTTCATTTGGAACTTATTCCATCTAGTAAATGCTTCCTGTTAAGTCCTTTTTTTTATAATTTTTTTAAAATTTTATTTATTTATGATAGTCACACACAGAGAGAGAGGCAGAGACACAGGCAGAGGGAGAAGCAGGCTCCACGCACCGGGAGCCTGACGTGGGACTGGATCCCGGGTCTCCAGGATCACGCCCCTGGCCAAAGACAGGCGCCAAACCGCTGCGCCACCCAGGGATCCCTCCTGTTAAGTCCTTAATTACAGACTTCATTTATCCACTTTTATTTTATTTCACATTGATTTTTCTCAGGGTGTCTTTCATGAATCTGCATCTTGGTATCAGCTCCCTTCTCATTTTGCAGAGGTGAGCTATCAGATGGCAGCTGGTTCATAGATCGGTCGACTTGTCATATGCTTTTCAAGTTAGCAAAACTAATTGTGGATGAGTAAAGGAAAGCCTGGCATTCTTTTTGAAGCAACAACAAGACACTTGAAGGATTTGTTCTTTACATTGGGTAATTCTCGGTAACTGGTGGCTTAATGTAGAACAACTGTAACTATGTAGCCTTCAGGGAGATGTTCTCTATTCCTAGCAATGGGTCTCAGCTGTCAGTGTGAGAGTCACTTTTCAGAAAATCCCCAAATTTTGCAGTCTGAATCTAAGCACTGTGTCACCAACATCAGTGACTATGCCCTGGACATGACAAATAGTAATAAGAGAAAAATATTTTACAGCTATCCAGACAAATTCATTGCTGTAATACCAACATATAATGTGGTAATAATAGTATAAGATTTCTGTATGTGTGATAGCACTGTTGCCAACATGTTCTATAGGGAAAAATGTGTCTCACTGGATTGGAAAGAAAAACACAAAATTATGGGACACCTGGTGACTCAACAGTTGAGTGTCTGCCTTTGGCTTAAGGCATGATCCCCAAATCCCGGTATTGATTACCACATTGGGCTTCCTGCATCTCCATCTGCTTATGTCTCTGCCTCTCTCTCTCTCTCTCTCTCATGAATGAATAAATAATAAAAATTTAAAAAAACACACAAAATTCTGACTAAACACTCCATCAGTAAAGAATGTGCTAGCATAATTAAGAACTATTTGGATATGATATTTATTAATATTATTATATTGGAAAACAGCAAGCAAAAACTGACAGAGAAGTGTGAGGTGAATAACAGAAACAACAAAACTCAGATGGAGTAAATGTGGGCCATTCTTTGAGTTGACACTCTATTCATGATTATAAATGAAACCTATTGTTAGTGTTATAAATGAGACTTATATTTAATATTTCCAGGTAGGTCCAAATGTTTTCTAAAACAGCAATTAAAAAACAGTGTCTGTCCTTGGCTGAATTTTAAGTAATTCATCTAAAGGGAAATGCTTTCAAGCTATATATATATATATATTATATTGTCCTAGAGTGGTTTCTTTTTTGTTTCTTTGCTTCAGAAGGCAAGAAAGGTTGTTAAAAATAGGCAGGGTTAGAATATACCATATTGGCAAACAATTTACTCAGGAAATTTACTATGGGGAATTTACTATGGGGAATTACTCCCCCAATTTACTATGGGAAATGTGAAAAGTTGTAAAAAAAAATGACAAGAGATTATTACTTCGCTTTTTTCATTGAACAATTAAATTCTAGTTGAATTTCTATAACATTGATTAATTTAGAACACCAAGATGCAGAAACATCAACTCATGGTTGTGTAGGGATCCCCTGATTCAGTTGAAGTAAATGTATCACTCGATACATTTGCTTTTGTCAAAAGTTTTGTATTACATGACTTAAATTATTCTGTATATAACATTTTGAAATTTAGCATTTAGAGGAAACTTCATATATAAGTGCTAGGTAACTCAAGCTACCAAATTTCAAAGCTATTTTTGTCCCCAATTGAGTTAATTCTCTATTTTCCATAATCTCTTAAACACTTCACTTGGAAATAGAAGACATGTTTCACCAACTGCCTGTTTAAATTTAAAATTCCACAGCTATAGGATCAAGTAGGCAGTAATGTGGCAAGTGTATTTTTTCTAGTGTTTAAGGTAAAGAAGCTAAAATGAAACATGAAATAGTTAAGATCATTAATTGCATATATATAGAATCTTGCATTTTATCTGGATTGTAAATCTTTCGTTCAGTTAAGTCAGCTGAATTCAAATTTCCTTTTTATTTATGGTCTTTTCTTAGATTCTTGAAACGGATAAAGCAAAATCAAGAGAAGATATTCATCAACACACATTGTTGTGACTTATAAAGGTCATGTTACTCCTTATCAGAACTAAGCCACAGTTGACTACTCACTCCCCCTGACATTGAGTCACTGCCATATTCTCCATCCAGCTCCAAAATAAAGTAGCAGATTTTTAAGGGTGGAATAAGAAAAGCACAGGTGGTACCACCTACTGTAAATGCTTTAGTTCTTCTTAGATCAGTAACAGCTGTTGGTCTTTTCACAGTTTGTTAAAAAGCAAAGCAAGGCGTAGAATGTGGGCTATTGACATTGTGCAGCAATACCATTTGTTTGCTCAGATCATGATAACCAACAGCAACTTGAGAAGTGTTTCCTTTTTGGGCTTTTGGTAAAAAATCTTCAGGCCTGACTGCCTACCTTGCAAATAGTCCTGTTGATCTATTGATTAATTCTGGACACATTATAAATTATATAACTACCATGTGTTTTAATCTCACTAATCTGAGAGTGTACATTATATAGTTTAAAGGGATTTTAAGAATTAATGAGCATCTGTTTCATCCTGTCTAGGCATATGGGGGAGAGAGGTGAAAAGAAAAGGGGACAAACTGTTTTGAGGTTTGTGACAATGTTACCTTAAATGCCCCCTCTCACTGAGGCTAGGACTACCCTCTCTCATCTTTTACAAGAAGCCAGGCTTTCCACTCATTGAGGGTACAGCAAGAAGTAAAATTGCATATTCGTGATTAGGACTGGGCCACTGAAGAAGAGTCTTAGGTATAGGGCTGGTCATTTGTTGGAAGAAAAGGAGTCTTAATTAGAATCATTAAAGGGAGGTAGCACATGTGGGCATGATTTAGGCTATCTTCAAGATGCTGTGTGGTTCACCTTGATGGATAAAGTGTGTAATAGGATATTCTAGATCACAGCATCAGTCAAGCAAGAGTGTGTTTCCATTTGGTCTATTTTGAAACAGGATCCTAAGTAAGGCATAAATAGGAGAAAGCAGTCAGAAAATAGCTCCTAGGGAGCAAGGTTTATAACAAGATTAACATCAGCCTGCCCAGAACGATGACGTCTGAGGATATCCTGATATCCTGAAGATGTATTCAGAAATAAATCAGCAGCTCGGTACGGCTGAGGCTGGGTATTAGTAATGATTAGGCCAAGAGTTGACAGAAGTTGGAAAACACAAAGGTAAATAAAAGAATTTATAGCAGTAGCTTTGTAACACTAAGCATTTAAAAGAATAAAGTTCAGTGTATTATACAGAAAATAATGGCAAGTCTTCCTGTAGTTCTAGAATCAATTCCAGGAATTTGCCTTTTAAAACCCCAAATGATTTCAATATGGAAGATCCTTCCCCCCAAATTACAATTTATAAGCAGTGCTTACTGTCTATCAAGGAAATAAATGAATGTCTAAACAAACATAATAAATGGTAAAAAGTGGTACATTGCAATAAGAGAGGTATGGGCATCAGGGACAGCATTAGGATTGTTTTGAATTCACTTCGACTTTTAAGAGTATTCATCAGGGATAATGTAAAGAGGGGGATAATCTCGGGGAGTTGTAAACTGCTTAGCAGATGTATGCAGGTGGGTTGTCTCATGTTACACTCACTCTAAATATCCAGAGGAAGATAATATCGTGCAAGGTGCCTGGGTGGCTCAGATAGTTAAGCATCTGCCTTCCGCCCAGGTCATGATCCTGGAGTCCTAGAATGGAGCCCCACAGCAGATTCACTCCTCAGAGGGGAGTTTGCTTCTCCCTCTCCTGTAGCTCTGCCTTGCTCATGTGGTCTCTCTCTCTCTTTATTAAATAAAGAAAATCTTTTTTAAAAAGATAACACTGCAATAGTAAAACTGAAAGGGATATTAGAAACCACCTCATCCAAATTAATGAGAAAACAAGCCTAGAAAGCTATCTCATTCTATCTCTAGACAACCTTAACTATTCTGTAATGTCAAAAAAGTGTAGCCCCTTAATTTTTAAACACTAATCTGAAAACTATAGTCATGAATCATGAATAATTGATCTATTTTCTCTTCTAATAAAGTATTTAAATATTGGAAGACACTTTAAAAAAATGTTTTTATTCCTTTTTAAAAAATTTACTCCTAGTTCTTTCATTTCTAATTCACATTACTTCTTTCTTTTCTCCTTTCTTTCTTCTTTGTTCTTTTTTTCTCTTCTTTCTTTCTTTCTTTCTTTCTTTCTTTCTTTCTTTCTTTCTTTCTTTCTTTCTTTCTTTTCCTTCTTTCTTTTTTCATTCTGTTTTTAGAATTATGCCAAACTTTATCCCATAGGTACTTTTCAGTAATTTTCCAGGTTCTGTTTATTTTGAACATAAAAAAAATAAATCTACAAGATTATAAATGCCATGAGTAAGTTTCCTCAATGTCTTCTCTTTGAACATGCCTTTCTTAGACTTTGTCCTTCCTAAAATGTGAAGGAAGTTAAACTATAGGGAGTTAAAAGGAAACATAGTAGTTACCCTGAAACTGTGTTCTGAATTTCCTCACTAGCTTGGAAATATCTGGAGAAGACAATATAAATCATGAAAAATTATAGAAGTAATGGAGTGGTGATATCAGTTAACCACACAACCTACTCTTAAGTACATCCTTACATGATTCTACTTAGCCACAGAATTCTTCCCTTGAAGCTCAGTTTTATACTGTTTTGACTTTAAAACTCTTTACTGAGTGAAAGAACAAAATAATAATTTCTATTTGCCATAAATTTGTACTATGGAAGTGTAAAACATTTTCAAAAAAATAATCTCAAGTAAGTTGAACAACAATAATAAATTATAGAGAAACAAATATAGAAGAAATGGATGCATGTTCATCTGACAAAATATTTTATTCCATGAGCTTTTCTCCTTATTTTTAAAATAAATCTGTACTATTTTTACAAGGATGTTGAGATGATTAAATAAGAAAAAATATAAAGCAGTATAGAATCTGTTATTAATATTAAAACATTGAAGTATAAAGATAAAATGTATTTTAGTATAATAGTATTAAATTTGTGCTATTTTTCCTTGTGGCTATTGCTAGATATTCAGTATGAGATATTTAAATATATTTTAATATTTTTATAAGTCCAAAATGAGGTTAAAAAATAGATTTTAATATTGACATAGGGAATCATTAGTTTTAGTGAGAATGGTTTTCAGTGAGGACTCAAGTAACATTTAATTGTTTTATGGTATCTTTTACAGAAAGAAAGATTCTGTTGCAACCATTTTGGTCTCAAAGGTCCCTTTAGAGAGAGCTAAATACTGTTAGAATCTTTTAATAAGTGAAACTACCAAGAAGTTCATAAAGATAGAACAGATAAAGGTAGAACAGAGGTTACATATAGGATGTCACACAGATTCTCATTTAAAGTAATTCCATTACCATATAATGAGGAAGAACTGTATTATATACTAAAATTTCTTTCTATTGTCCTTCTTTTATTATATTTAAAGGTAAAAAGATCTTCACAGTTGAGATGTACTTTATAGTACATATTTATATCATTTTAATAATTCAGATATTTGGCATTTTGGGAGGGTTCTCTTAACATAAGTTGACATCCTAATTTGTAAATATTTGATTGAGCTAACCCCAATAAAGTTCATCTTTATTAGACCTAATACTTTTAGCCTAATATTTACATTTATGCAATATTGATGGTATTAAGATCTTCAATATATTTATAGTACATTCACTTTGGGTTTGTATTCTGTGTTACTTTTTTTTTCTTCTTTTTACCTACTGCCTTTCTCTTGTTAAATTTTTTTTTATTATTTTATTATTTTATTATTTTTATTTTTTATGCTAGTCACACAGAGAAAGAGAGAGAGAGAGAGAGAGAGAGAGAGAGAGAGGCAGAGACATAGGCAGAGGGAGAAGCAGGCTCCATGCACCGGGAGCCCGACGTGGGATTCGATCCCGAGTCTCCAGGATCGCGCCCTGGGTCAAAGGCAGGTGCTAAACCACTGCGCCACCCAGGGATCCCCTTTCTCTTGTTAAATCACATTTTTTTCTCTTTAGCTCTCCTTCTATTTGTAATATTTAGACGTCAACATCTGTGTAATATTTATATGTTGAATACATAGAATCCTGCATGTCAAGGAGCCAAAAGGTCACTTGATTCATGTTTAATTAAAACTATGAGCACATCAAGAACACCTTCTTTCATTTTTTTTTAAAGATTTTTTATTTATGTGAGGTGCCGGAAGAGGTTGTATGAAAAGCATGTGGAAGCGACAGGACTCTACTTCGTGTATCTGAGTTCAATACAGAGATTGCAAACGTCCTTCTTCAATGAGAGTGTAGCTAGGTCCTAGCTCCCATCAGTAAGTGTCCAGCACACGTCGGCCTGCACAGCTCACACACGTCTGAGAGTTGAGCTCATGGCCTGTCCCTCCCGCATCCTGACTGCCTGTACGGTTCGCTTCCACAGCATTTCGTTCGGTTATTTTCATGTCGATTTGATCATTTTGGTTTCGATTCGATTATTTTCATTTGGATTGATTATTTTCTATTCGATTTGATCATTTTCTATTCGATTCGATTATTTTTAGTTTCTATTTGATTACTTTCGATTCGATTCCATGATTTTCATGTTGATTTGATTATTTTGGTTTCGTTTCGATTATTTTGGTTTCGATTGATTATTTTCGATTCGATTTGATTATTTTCGATTCGATTTGATTATTTTTGTTTCGATTTGATTATTTTCGATTCGATTCAATTTTAGTTTCGATTTGATTATTTTCATATCGATTCGATTATTTTCGATTCCATTTAATTATTTTCGCTTCTACTTGATTTTTTTCATTTCGATTCGATTATTTTCTATTCGATTTGATTTTTTTCGATTCGATTCGATTATTTTAGTTTCGATTTGATTATTTTTGATTCGATTCGATTATTTTCATCTCGACTTGATTATTTTGGTTTCGATTTAATTATTTTCGTTTCGATTGATTATTTTCATTTCGATTTGATTATTTTCTATTCGATTTGATTACTTTTGATTCTATCCAATTATTTTCGTTTTCGATGTGATTATTTTCGATTCGATTCGATTATTTTCATTTTGTGTGATTATTTTGGTTTTGATTCGATTATTTTCGTTTTGATGCGATTTTTTTGTTTCGATTCGATAATTTTCGTTTTGATTATGTTTTTATTCAACTCGATTATCTTCGTTTCGATTCGATTATTTTCATTTCGATTCGATTTTTTTCGATTCGATTCGATTCCATTCCATTCGATTTCTATCGATTCGATGCGATTTGATTTTCTTAGATTCGATTCGATTCGATTCCATTTTTTTCATTTCGATTTGATTATTTTTGTTTAGATTCTATTCTTTTTATTCCATTCGATTATTTTCGTTTCGATTCGATTATTTTCATGTCGATTCGATTATTTTGGTTGCGACTCGATTATTTTCGTTTCGATTCGGTTATTTTCGATTTGATTCGATTATTTTCGTTTCTATTTTATTATTTCGATTCGATTATTTTCATGTCGATTTAATTATTTTGGTTTCAACTCGATTATTTTCGCTTCTACTTGATTTTTTTCATTTCGATTCGATTATTTCCTATTCAATTTGATTATTTTCGATTCGATTCGATTATTTTAGTTTCGATTTGATTATTTTCGATTCGATTCGATTATTTTCATGTGGATTTGATTATTTTGGTTTCGATTCGATTATTTTTGTATCGATTGATTATTTTCTATTCGATTCGATTATTTTCATGTCGATTCAATTCGTTTCTTTTCTATTCGAATTTTTTCGATTCGATTTGATTATTTTCAGTTAGATTTGTTTATTTTAGATTCGATTCAATTATTTTTGATTCGATTCGATTTTTCTCATTTCGATTTGATTATTTTCAATTCGATTTGATTTTTTTCGATTCAATTCAATTTGTTTCTTTTCGATTTCGATTTATTTTCGTTTCTATTCATTATTTTCTTTCGATTCATTATTTCGTTTTCGATTGATTATTTTCGATTCGATTGATTATTTTTTTCATTTTGATTATTTTTCGATTTCGATTCGATTTATTTTTGTTTTCGATTCGATTATATTTTCGATTCGATTCGATTTTTTCATTCGTTTGATTGATTATTTGTTCGTTTGTTTCGATTCGATTATTTTCGTTTCGATATTCGATTATTTTCATATTCATTCGATTTTTTATTCGATTCGATTTATTTTTCGATTCGATACGTTCGATTCATTTTTTCATTTCGATTCGATTATTTTCTTATATTCTATTTTTCATTGATTCGTTTTTATTTATTCATTATATTTTGTTCATTATTTTTTTCATCGATTTTCGTCATTCGATTTTTTCTTTCGATTGATTTTTTCGATTGATTCGATTATTTTATTTCGATTTGATTATTTTCTTTCAATTCGATTATTTTCTTTCGATTTGATTTTTTTCGTTTCGATTTGATTATTTTCGATTTCGATTGATTATTTTCTTTCGATTTTATTTATTTTCATTCATATTGATTTTTTCGATTCGATTGATTTTTTCAATTCGATTGATTTTTTTCGATTCGATTCAATTCGTTCTTTCGATTCAATTTTTCGATTCGATTCGATTATTTTCATTTCGATTTCGTTTATTATTTGATTTTTCGCGATTCATTATTGTTTCGATTTCTATTGATTTTTTCATTTCGATTGATTTTTTCATTCTGATTATTTTTGCGATTCGATTATTTGTTTCGATTTATTTTCGTTCGTTCGATTATTTTCATGTCGATTTGATTTTTTTTTCGATTCGATTATTTTCGTTTCGATTGATTATTATTTTTTTCGATTTGATTATTTTCGATTCGATTTGATTATTTTGATTCGATTGATTTCATTTTTTTCGTCTTTGATTTTTGTTTTGATTCATTATTTTCGTTTTGATTGATTCAATTATTTTCTTTCGATTATTTTTTTGTTTCGATTATTATTTTCATTTCATATTCGATTTTTTTCGATTCGATTTTTTTTGTTCGATTTGATTTTTGTTCGATGTTTTCGATTCGATTTTTGTTCTTATTATTTGTTCGATTATTTTTCGTTTCGATTCGATATTATTTTCGTTTCGATTATTTTTATTCTATTTTTCGTTTCGTTATTTTTTTCGATTGATTATTTTCATTCGATTCTTTTTTGTTATTTTTTCGTTCGATTTTTTCTTGATAATTTATCGTATTTTTCATTTTTTCTTTGATTTTTTTTTGATTTTACGTCAATTCGTTTCTTTCGTTCAATTTTTTCATTTATTTGATTATTTTCATTGATTTGTTATTTGATTCATTCATATTGTTCTTCGTTTTTTTCGTTTGATTTTTTCGTTCATTCATTTTTTGATTCATATTTGTTTTATTTTCTTTCGATTATTATTTTTTTCGATATTTTTTCGTTCGATTTATTTTTCGTTTCGATTTTTTTTTTTCACATTTTGATTATTTTTCGATTCGATATTATTTTTGTTGATTATTATTTTTTTCGATTTTTTTTTCTTGATTATTATTTTCGTTTTCGATTCATTATTTGTTTCATTTGTTATTTTTTTCGTTATTTTTTCGATTATTATTTTCGTTTTTATTATTGTTTTTTTTCGATTATTTTTGTTTCGATTGATTTTTTTCAGATTTTTCATTTCATTATTTTCGATTTTTATTTTTATTCGATTGATTTTTTTTTTCGATTCATTTTTGATTGATTATTTTCTTTCGATTTGATATTTTTTTTGATTATTTTTCTTTGATTGTATTTTGTTCATTCATGAGATTTTTTCATCGTATTTTCATTTCAGTGATTGATTATTGTTTATTTATTTCGTTCGATCATTTCTTCATTGATTTTTCGTCGGAGATTTCTTTCGATCGTCGATTCATTTTTTTCTTTGATTATTATTTTTTATTGTTATTTTTTTATCATTTTTTCTTTTCGATTATATTCGATTATTTTTTTTCATCGATTATTTTCTTTCTTCGATTTTTTCATTGATTGATATTTTTTCGTTTAATTCTATTTTCTTTCGATTTATTTCATTCATTCGATTATTTTCGTTTCATTATATTTTTGATGAATTCGATTCATTTATTTTCTTCGATTTATTTTTATTGATTGTATTTTCATTCATTTCTTATTTTGATATTTGTTCATTTATTTCTTTCGATTGATTATTATTGATTTTTTTCATTATTTTTTTTTGATTCTCAATTTTTCTTCATTCGAATTTTTCATTTTGATTATTTCATTGATTGTTATTTTTTTCATTATTTTATTGATTGATTTTTTCATTCATTGATTATTTTGTTTGAATTTCGTTCATTATTTTGTATCGATTATTTTTTCTTGATTGATTATTTTATTTCGATTGTTATTTCATTCTTATTTCTTCCATTGATTATTTTGTTATGTTATTTCTTGATGATTATTCTTCATTTGTATTTTCATTGATTATTTTTTCGTTCGATTCAATCGTTTCTTTTCGATTCGAATTTTTTCGATTTGATTCGATTATTTTCAGTTAGATTTGTTTTTTTTCGATTCGATTCAATTATTTTCGATTCGATTTGATTTTTCTCATTTCAATTTGATTATTTTCAATTCGGTTTGATTATTTCGATTCGATTTGATATTATTTGATTCAATTCAATTTGTTTCTTTTCGATTCGATTATTTTTGTTTCGATTCGATTATTTTCATTTCGATTTGACTTTTCTTGTTTCGATTCGATTATTTCGTTTCTATTTGTTTATTCTCGATTCAATTCGATTAATTTCGATTCAATTTGATTATTTTCGATTCGATTTGATTTTTTTCGCTTCTACATGATTTTTTCGTTACGATTCATTTATTTTCGTTTTCGATTCGATTATTATTGTTTCGATTCGTTTATTTTCGTTTCGATTCTATTTTTCTCAATTCGATTCGATTCGATTTTTTTCGATTTGATGCTATTTGATTCGATTTTTTTCTTTTCGATTCGATTATTTTCGTTTGATTCGATTTTTTTCGTTTGGATTCGATTATTTTCATTTCGATTCGATTATTATTGTTTCGATTCGACTTTCTCGTTTCGATCGATTATTTTCATTTCTATTAGATTATTTTTGTTTCGATTCGAGTATTTTCGATTCGATTTGATTATTTTTGATACGATTTGATTATTTTCGATTCGTTTCGATTTTTTCACTTCTACTTGATTTTTTTTCATTTCAATTCATTTATTTTCGTTTCGATTGATTATTTTTGTTTTGATTTGTTTATTTTCTATTCTATTTGATTTTTTCGAATCGATTCAATTCGTTTCTTTTCGATTCGAATTTTTTCGATTTGATTCGATTATTTTCATTTCGATTTGTGTATTTTTGATTCGATTCGATTATTTTCGATTCGATTTGATTTCTCTCGTTTCAGTTTGGTTAATTTTGATTCGATTTGATTTTTTTCGATTCGATTCAATTCGTTTCTTTTCGATTCAATTATTTTCGTTTTGATTCGATTATTTTCATTTCGATTTGACTTTTGTCATTTCGATTCGATTATTTTTGTTTCTATTTGATTATTTTCGTTTTGATTTTTTCAATTCGATTTTATTATTTTCGATTCGATTTGATATTATCGATTCAATTCAATTCGTTTCTTTTCGATTCGATTATATTCGTTTCGATTCGATTATTTTCATTTCGATTTGACTTTTCTCGTTTTGATCGATTATTTTCATTTCCAAAAACAGAAAGTCTTGCATTGAATTACTCATAAATTGCTTATTAAGGTGCTAACATTACACTCGTACTGCTTCTTGACATTCCACAGGCCTTAGGAGCTATCAACCATGGCATTTTATTATTATACTTGCTCTCCATTTTAGGTCGGCTGTGTAGAATAGCTTTCAGTGATACCTTTCTAATTGGTTTCGGCTTCTTAAGTATGGTTGGCTTCACATCCTCCCCATGTGCTGCTCTTTTTTTCATCTCTTCATGTTTAGTTGTTGGCCATTTAGTATTCGTAAAGTAAAAGTTTTCAATTTTAAAATTGCAAAAATATTGCTTGCAACCACCTATAACTTTATCATTAAAATACAAAAACAAAAAAATGATTCAACGAGTGGACATTGCTCTATTGCGTGTGTTAAAATAACTTTACCTTTTAAAATAAAAAAGGCATTCATGGTCATAATTAAATTCTTTTTTAAAATATTTTATTTATTTATTCATGAGAGAAGAGAGAGAGAGGCAGAGACACAGGCAGAAAGAGAAGCAGACTCCATGCAGGGAGCCCAATGTGGGACTTGATCCTGGAACCCCAGGATCATGCCCTAGGCTGAAGGCAGATGCTCAACCACTATGCCACCCAGTTGTCCCTCATAATCAAATTCTTTTTTTTTAAGATTTTATTTATTTATTCATGGGAGACATAATAGAGAGAGAGAGGCAGAGACATAGGCAGAGGGAGCAGCAGGCTCCATGCGGGGAGCCCGACGTGGGACTTGATCCCGGGTCTCCAGGTTCATGCCTTGGGCTGAAGGCGGCACTAAACCGCTGAGCCACCAGGGCTGCCCTCATAATAAAATTCTTAAGTGAAGTATTTAACATATATAGTTCTGAACGCCATGCTTCTTAAGCATATTACATACATGATTAGTAAAATAAAATTTTAACCATATTAAAGAGATTTTGGTTTGAACTGATGAACATCTTATTTTTTACATGTGACATCTTTAATTTTTATATATTAAGTTTCTCAATCAATAATATGTAGCTTCATATTTGAAATAATTCCTCATGACTGTAAGGAAAAAATGACAACATATTGCTGCCCTTATTAATATATTAATAAACTTGAATGTCAGTTTAGAATAGACATTTTTATTAGTTGCTTCAAATGTTAAAATAATATATTCTGCCTTCTCATAATACTTCTCAGAGTCCTGGAATTCTTAGTATATTTCAAGTTCTGACTGAACAACAATAAAAATGCATGTCTTAGACCATCAATACCGTTTTTCCAATTCATAGGAGGCAGTGAATAGCTGTCATGCTGTTAGTTCTTTCACTAGATAAAAATCTATTCAAATGCATGTAGGCATGTTACTTAGCAAAATGGACTACGTACATAATTATGTATCTTATATTCATTGGTGTAGAAGTTAAAATTTTGAAGTCTACAACTAAAGGACTTGCATGTTTATCTGACAAACTACTAAAATTCCTTGGGGCACCTGGGTATCTCAGTGGTTAGATGTCTGCCTCTGGCTTAGGCTGTGATCCCGGGGTTCTGGGATTGCATCCCACATCGGGCTCCTCATCGGGAGCATACTTCTCCCTCTGCCAATGTCTCTGCTTCTCTCTCTGTGTCTAAATAAATAAATTAAAAAAATACTACTATAAAAATTAAATTAAAAAATACTACTCCTTAAGTATTAATAGATTATATATTTTAATATATCAATCTTATTGAGCTATATTATTAATCTTATAGTGCATTAAAATTTCATGGTCATCCTTCAGAAGTACAGTAGATATTTCATTTATTTTGCTCACTTTATAATGTTTCAGTAAAAACATTTTACTATACCTAATAATTTTCTGTATTCAACTATCACTACAATGAACTTTGAGAGATTTAAAGATGAATCATATTTCCTGGTTAAGGTAAGATTAACTTGATATAGCATTCCATTGCATTTGTCTATATGCCTGCCTCATCTCTTAAATTTTGGTGCTCTTTCTTTGTCACTGGAATCATTCTATGATATAAATTACTTCACACTAAGGATTTTTTTTCCATACTTTGGGGGGATTTTTGGCAGGACTGGATGCCAACACCACTATTTTTTCTATATTGATAATGTCCCCGATTCTCCTATTCAATTTCTGGCAACCTTATGTCTCATTCATTACTACCTTTTCCCCTTTAATTGTTAACTAGAAAAACATTTGAAGGCTTGTAGTATGATCAACATTCTATCTAAAACTCTTTTTATAAAAAAAATAAAAATAAAAATAAAAAAATAAAACTCTTTTTATATTTATTTTTCTACCGGGATCAGCCATTTCTAGTCTCTTTTTTCTTTCTCTTAATAAAGTAGCATCCATCATGTATTTTCCTAGAAATTGTCAGTCCTATCTAATGTCTCTATCACTCTAAGTAAATCTTGATGCTCTAATATGTGACTTAGAGTCACATATATACATGTATTTCATAACTTTTCCCATCAATAAATCTTGGTAATTTTGTCCTTAATAAATCTGGATCCCTTACCAACTCATATTTCACTTTATAGAAATCAGCTATTTTATTTCTTTTATTTTAGTAATTTGATTTTTCGATTCACACCAGACCTTAACATAGCTATTAGGATTTTCTTTTCTTTTTTTTTAAGATTTTATTTATTTATTCATGAGACACACACACACACACACACACACACAGAGAGAGAGAGAGAGAGAGAGAGAGAGAGAGGCAGAGACACATGCAGAAGGAGAAGCAGGCTCCATGCAGGGAGCCTGATGTGGGATTCAATCCCAGGTCTCCAGAATCATGCCCTGGGCTTAAGGCAGGGCTAAACCGCTGGGCCACCAGGGCTGCCCAAAGATTTTCTTTTCAAATGCTATATACTCCCATACTCCTCTTTGAGGACTTAGATTGATTTCACTTCTGCCTATGAAATGCAAACTCTTTTTCCTCTAGGTAAGACTCAAAATAACTGTTGTCTTCCATATACTTCTGTGTATATCTGCATTTTATTTTAAATTATCTATGTTAACCAATGCACATTTAATTCACTCATATTATTTTCTTGCTTCTGACCTTAAATTTAACCAAACCATAAAGGGATAGTTTGTAGAAATTGGTTATTCTTCTACACATAAAATGATGGTAGGTTGTAATATAGATGATTTAGTTCCTTTTCTTGGTCTATTTTTCTTCAGTTTTCCTTTTCCAGTGACTGAACAGCACCCATAATTCCTTTGAAGAATAAATGGTTATTTCAATACTGTTGAAAGAAAAAAGACATATTTAATCTGTTTGGTTAGGTTTTGCTATGATTTATTTATCAATTCTTTTTTGAGAACCCTAAGAAAGTGACTATGTGAATGGGTCAGGGCCTAGGGGCAGAGGGAGGAGCTAGGAGACACTATAGGAAGGTCACCTAATAGGCACCTGGATGACTCAGTTGGGTAAGTGTCTGACTCTTACTTTTGGCTCAGGTCATGACCTCAGAGTCCTGGGAAGGTCAAGCCCTGCCTAGGCTCTGCACTCAGTACAGTCTGCCTGGGATTCTCTCCCTCTCCTTCTGCCCCTCTCCCTGCTCTCTCTCTCTCTCTCTCTCTCAAAAAATAAATAAAATCTTGTTTAAAAAAATGAAGGTCAACTGAGCAGGGGTGATAGATGAGAATGAGGCATGAGCATTAGGGAGTCAGCATTAGGGAGTAATTTTCAAGTGTAGCAACTCTGGCAGACCTTCTATCACCTGGAATGAACAAAGCATTTCATCTGTGCTGAGGAACAGATCTTTAAGTCACTGGTAGATAAGAGCCTCTGTTAACAGGGACTGAATCTTGTACAGCATCCAGAAAAAGGTCAAATTCTACTTTTGGGCCTCTCTATCTGAATGATCCTGGGAAAACTGCCTTACTTTTCTACATCCTTAGTTTCAACTATAAAATAGAAGCATAATGATAAGAATATCTACTTTTAGAGTTATTGTGAACATTAATGTGACAATGTATGTAGAAAGCTAAGGAAATAGTAGCTGTGTATTTGTTACTGCTTATTTACCAACTCAAATCTCATAAGTTCCACCTTAGATTCCAGAATCCAGCAACTTTGGGTGTAATTTAACAATGCCTTGACACAAGCTCGTGCCATGTGAAATACTCCTTTCTTCTCTTACACACAATGAGGAGACCACAGTAATCTAGTCAACATTCTCACATGCACAACTCCAAAATTTCTAAGTGGCACAGGAAAGCAGGAAATAATTCTCAGATGGGGGAATAAAAATCAATGTTTCCACTTTTCCTCCCTCAGATATGTATCTCTGAAAAAAGTATTTCAGGAGCGTCCCCAGAGTGTGTACCATGGGATCCAGCAAAAATCAAGAGATGCCTACCTTACTGTTGGATTTACTACTTACCTTTTGAACTACCTGCCCCTTCCCTCCTCACCTCACTATTTTGTTCCTCCCTTCTGCTCTCTGGGCTCAAATTCCAAATAAACTCCACACATGCAAGCTAGCCTCAGGCATAAGAGAATCTGAGCTACAACAAATCCTCTGCCTAGGTAGCTAAAGTCATTTATCATGCAGATTTCACTATTAATTTGTACCTTACATTTGTTCACACATACTTTGTAAGGATGTGTTTTAACTATTTCAGATAACAGTGTCTTGCTCCCAGGCAGAAATTTGAAAGTCTTAAATTTGGGAATTTTATTTTCAATGAGCTCTTTTAGTGTTTCATAACAGTATGTGTGTGTGTGTGTGTGTGTGTGTGTGTATTTCATATAGTATAAAAATATAAATATATGTTATAATGTATAACATATTTCATAATAGTTTTTTCAAAACATT
This sequence comes from Vulpes lagopus, assembly GCF_018345385.1. Lineage (NCBI taxonomy): Eukaryota > Metazoa > Chordata > Mammalia > Carnivora > Canidae > Vulpes > Vulpes lagopus. Next base: position 54,279 of record NW_024570630.1, on the reverse strand, counting down.
CTTAGAAATAGGAAGCTACCTCAAAATGGTTGCAACTCACAAGGTAGCCAGAGCACAGCTACATCACCTCGACAATATCCCCAGATGCGCCTCTGTTGCCTGCCAGTAGATGATTAAGAGAGGGAGCCAACAGCGGTGACACCAAGGACTTAGCAACAGGGCCAGATGCTTTGAATAGAACATACATTCAGATTTTGGCATCTGGTTCCTACTTTTGCCAAATGTGCCTTGTTTGTATCCACAGCTGTTAAATGTGTTTGTTGAAAACGGATAGATCATGGGGAAGGAAGAGACTGGCAAGAGATATACCCGCTTCTGTGGGAGGCAGTGTCAAGCCAAAGTGCAATTTACTCACAGGGAATTATTTGCTTTAGAAATCTGGTGTCAAAAAAATAAAAAATAAAAAAATAAAAAAGAAATCTGGTGTCATTTATTCGAGTAACTGTGGTATGTGGTAAGCATGAAGCTCATGTTAGAACAGTAATTTTTACGCTTCATTGTAAATCAAGAATTTATAGTTTTGCTGAAATAATTAACACCTAAAGGGCAAGCATATCTTCATTTACTTCAAATAATATAAATCAGTTGTTTAGATTGAATTATTAAAAGCAAGGATTCATATAATTTTCTAATCATACTTATGACTTTTGGCTTTTCCAAACATATTAGCAAAAAAAAAGTCTTTCTATTAACTATGTTAATATAGCTAATAGGTGTTTATTAACTATATGAAATTGCTAGCCATTGAAAAATGGCTGAATAATATATGCAATATTTAAATCTTTAGAAGTGTGCATGTTTATTTCTACTCTATGCTTCATTACTATAGCAAAAATTTATTTAAACTATTTTGAAAATGCAAGATCAATTCAACTGTATTTGAATAGTTGGCATGGTGAAAATGTATTGAATTCAGTTTTTCTATTACTAAAATGATTTAGAAAAATAGTATAATTTGACATAAAAAGGAATATATAAGTTTGAGAATGTCCTCAAGCAGTCCTATTACTACTTACCATATTTTGTTAACTACAAATAAAGTCATAATTGATGGGTAATATAAAATTAATCAGAAGTGGGATAGTTTGAACAGTGTGTACATACTGTGATAAGAAATGTATAGTTTACCCACTAAAAAGTCAATTTTCACTTGTCATTTCAATCTAATGACTGTTGACTAAATTTCAAGAGTTCTTCTTACTCTAAAGTCTCACCTTGTCTTACATTGCACATATTGCATACTTTAATTTTATATTGTCTTATCTCCAGTAACCAAGTGCCCATAGAATGTTCTGCAGAACTCAAGGAATCACAGGAATGAATAAACAAATTTATGAATCACTATATTTTTCTATTTTAATTTTTCTAATTCCTTGGCCATTAGGGTTTAATACATTAGGATGATTTTTATAGTTGAAAAAGCAATCTTAGAAGTTAAACAACTTTTTCAAATTAGAAAATAAGCCTAAAAATTCTAAATTGTCTCAGAATCAATTCTTCCTTCCTAAAATTTATGATCCTCTATTCCAAAAGGTGTTTCAAAAAGAGAAATGGGAAAAGAGATTCACTTTTCTCAGGATAAAGGGAGACTCCTGCTGCTCTTGTGATAAAAGAAAAAGACTTCTCTTGTCATAACTTTCCTCTTCCTTTGTGATTAAAGTATCTCTCATGATCATATGAAACTTTCTTCTACTTTTGTGACAATAAAAACTAATGACAAGGGCCCTGAAAGCAATAATAATAGTAAAAGAATATTTTTCTTCACCTATGTCCTTTTTTTTTCAGAAGTAACATGTAAGTGAGAAGTCTAAACTGACATTCTATTTCAGGATATTGTAAAGAATGGTCAATCCCGTGGATAAGTTTATTTTGGGTAACTGTGCTGGTATTGACCATACTGTAATAACTGAAAAAGCGAGGGGGGGGGAGTTTAAATTAGATTTGATGTTTCTACTAGCTACTGTTGAGGTAGGTATGCTGCCAGGACCAGCCAGTAGACCATGTTCATAGGCTCCTTAGTCCATCTACCTCTTTTCCAGCATACATCTATGTGTGTGTGTGTGTGTGTGTGTGTGCGCGTGTGTGTGTGTTGCCTACCTTTAAACTGTTGCCATTGGAGTATCTTAATTATTCATAATTTTATCATGATCCTTAAAAATAGTTTATGACATAACTATGAATATCTAGACTCACACAGATGTGAAGCACATAAACATTATATAAACACAAAAATGATATATTTTAATTTAAAAATGAAATTTAGATTACCAGCTTGAATGCTTTCATTTGCAGTTAATGACACCTAAATAGAGTACAAATTTCTCTGGTCTGTAACTGAAAAATTGAAATTTAGATTGGTCTCCAGGGCTTCAGTTCCCACTTTGGGAGGGCTCTATTTCACATTTTCACATGTCTTAGATTATTTTATAATTGGCAATTTGCTGACACCAGTTGAAGCCACGTATTTCCTCCTTCATATGTAAGGGAAAACAAATAATTGTTTTTCACAAGTCAGAACAAACTTTGGAACATTGATCTAAATGGATCAACTAGAACCAATCACTGTGGTCAGCGTAATGTCAAGCAATGATTGGTTTAACTATCTGGCTCTCCTGGATTACCACTCACTCTGGATCTGTCTTTGTCATGGAGATTTCATTACAACATTTGGCCTAAGTAAGATGTTAACTAGTGTCATTGCAACAGAATAATTGATCTTCTAAAATTTAGTTAATGTTATAAAAGGGAGACGTGTATTGTATAAGTAATTATTTCCCCTTCCTAACATTTCAAAAAACAAAAAATAAAAGGGTGTTAGTTGCTGTTTAGAAAAAATGAGTTTTCAGATTTCTTGTGTCTACAGAATAATAGCATTTCTTTTGCTTTCAGTTAACTTGAAAATACTATGTATTTTACATGCATATTTCTAAATTTGTGTAAGTTGTGATTATGTTTTATATTTTGTAAATATTTAGTCAAATATGAAATAATTATTTGATCTTGGGTAAAAAATGTGTATATAAAAATACATGTATATATATGTATATATGCAAGTGATAGGGAATACACCAATGAATTCATTTACTTTTCAGTTATTTTTAGTAAGTACCCATCTCTATTTTACAAAGAAAAGATATATACTTGAGGGATTATGAATTTTCAAAGTATTAAATGTTCTCACTGGGACCCCTACCACTGTTTGCTATGCAGTGCTGGTTGTTAGGACCATAAATCTGGGCATATAATATTAAGGACAGAGTTGGAGCTGTCTGATTTGAAGCATATAAAGTCTTAACTGCCACAGATAATGTCAACCCAAATTATTATTTCCATTTTAATACAGATTATAGGACAAACAGACATAAATGGAAATTAAAAAATAAATTCACCACATATTTCAGAAAGTACCTTTTCATGTGGAGAATAATTAATGCTTAGAAGAGCCTGCAGGCAAAGTTGTTGAGGCAAAAAGCAGGGATGTCATTCAAGAAACAATTAGATGCCATCCTTGGGGAAATGGAGTACTAAAAAGGATATGCCTTGATGGACCAAATGACCTTTATTCTCTCTCCAAAAATCTCTCATGTTCTTATAATTCTAATCAAGAGATGTTTCAGCATTTTGGCCTCCAGCAATGTCAATTCTTACTTGAATTATTCACCTCACCAGTTCACGGCTGAGGAAGAACCTTTCTCGTAGTGCTACAAAGACTTCATATTGACCACACGTAATTCCCAACATTGTTGCTCATGCATGCTTTATTCATAAAGATGCCTTAGGTCTGATACTATAAAGTGCTTGATTATAGAAAGAGTCTTTTTTAAATCCAATGTGATTGCACACAGGCCCATATTGGAGAAGAGGGGACATAACTAACTTCATTAATTACGGAGGGAATGTGGAGTTTTAAAAAAATTTTCTTGGCAAAAGTTATTTCAAAATATAGTTGATTCTTGAGGGATGTGGCACATATAAATCTGTTTCTCAATTATCTTGGATATGTTAATGCACTATCTCTAGTTATTGACTTTATTTCAATAGAAGATTATAAAATAAACATTTTAAAAAACAGATTTAAAAAGAGGTTAATTACAGTTGATCTAAAATCACACTAAAAATACACACTTTTAAAAGCTAGCAATGTACACTGAATACATGAAATATACAAAGTTGACTGTGCATTTGAGTAAAGTTGGGGAAATCAGCTATCTACAGTCTTCTAATTTTCAATAGAGTTAGCTGAGTTTTTGAGGCTCTGAAGATATTTTGAAAGCTACATTCCCCCTATTAGGCTCCTTAAAGTGATATTCAGTGAAAGAAAAAGGACTGTTTCTATCTGTCATATAAATGGACTCCTAGAGTTCCCTCTGTGTATCACAAATTGGAACTCAGTGGTGAACTAAGTGTTGAGAGCATATTTTCAAAAGCTAGCCAAAGGTCACATAAATTGGACAGTTCAAAGCTAAAGAAACTAGAGGCTTGAAAAATGCCAGTATATTTAAGTGTTTTTATTTATTTATTTTATTTAATTATTTATTATTTTTATTTTTTTATTTAAGTGTTTTTAAAACAAATAAATATTTTATGAATAGTTGCCAAAGATAAAAGCTATATCAAATATACTAAAAATATATATGTATATATATATATATAGCACAAATTGTTTTCACAATAGATTAAATCTGTTAGTAATTTGTAAATGATAGTTTTTTGAAGTACTATAAGAAAATATTATACTAACAAATGACAAAATTTATAAAATAGTCTGTGCTAAAGAGAAAATGGGTAAAAACATTATTCTAAATAATATGTTCTGTGTACTAGCTCTTTTTTTTCATTTCTTTTTTTTAAAATTTTTTAATTTATTTATGATAGTCACACAGAGAGAGAGAGAGAGAGAGGCAGAGACATAGGCAGAGGGAGAAGCAGGCTCCATGCACCGGGAGCCCGACGTGGGATTCGATCCCGGGTCTCCAGGATCGTGCCCTGGGCCAAATGCAGGCGCTAAACCGCTGCGCCACCCAGGGATCCCTGTACTAGCTCTTATAACCTTTTAAATTATGCAGTCAAAGCTAAAATAAAAGTACAAACTAAACTTTCAAATGATGGAAGATTATCTTCCATCTAGAATGTTTAACATGGTATTGAATATATAGAGAATAGTCTTATGACATAAATTATAAAGCAAGGACAAAAAGCAAGTAATTAACTCAAGTAACTCTTAAACCATGCATAATCAAATGAGAACTGCTGTAACAAAAGTAGAAGTTAATTAGGCTATCATTTCAATCAATTAGGCTATTATTTCATTCACTGATGTGATTTTTAAAAATCTCTTATAGGGGATGCCTGGGTGGCTCATCGGTTTAGTGCCTGCCTTTGCCTCAGGAGTCCTGGGATAGAGTCCCACGATGGGTTCTCAGCATGGAGCCTGCTTCTCCCTTTGCCTGTGTCTCTGCCCCCCTCCCTCTCTCTCTGTCTATCATGAATAAAAAATAAAAAAAATCATGTGTACATATCTGTTCATTAAAAAAATAATAATAATAATAAAATAAAAGTCTCATAAAATAATATCTTATTAAGATTGATTAATCCAGTAGTCTGTAAAACTCCCTTCTTGTTTCCTTGCATTAAAAATGGCTTTTAGGCAACTACACATCATTTAAAGAAATGACATTTGGTCTTTTTGAAGGTGCAAATAGCTGGAAGTTATTCAGAGGTTTTCTTTGTGAACAATGTATATGATCACTCTAGTTAATCTATCCCATTTTTGTTCAGTAACATTCTATGATTGTAATACAGTAAGGCCACTCTTGTGCCACTGCGGTATAAAATTAATATCAATACTTGTTTAGACTGATACTTATCAGAAAATTGCATCTTAATAAACTAAAATTTCGTTTAATTCAGGGTACCTGGGTGGCTCAGATGATAAGTCTCTACCTTTGGCTCAGGTCCTGGGATCTCCTGCTCAGTGGGGAGCCTGCTTCTCCCTCTCCCTTTGTCTCTTCCCCACTTGTGTGACCTCTAATAAATTGATCAATCAATAGAATCTTTAAAAAATAAAATTTCATTTAATTCTATCTTTCTGTAAAGAATTAACACATATTATAAACTGTAAAATGATGAAAATATTTTATTTCATTTTATGAATAAAATGGGGGTGACCCTGGACCCCAAATTATAAAACTTGGAAATGAAAAAAAAACGTTTTCCAACACAACATCATGTAAGTTGGTAAGTGAAAATTTTAGTCTAGATAATTGATTTTAGAAATAACAAAAATACTTGACATTGTTGAAAAGTGAATTGTATGTTCTGTTTCTATTAAAGGAGGTCTAGGTAAATTACACTAATAGATTCCTACTGAGAAGAATTAGAAAAACTTGGAAAACTATTAAAAAAAACTTTTTTGACAGCATCAGAGAAATTATAGTGAAGAATAACAGATGGAGTTAATACCTAAGAGTAAAGAAAAGAGAGAAGACTTATTCCCTAAAACACTTCTGCTTAAAATGTGACACGTACATCAGCTAATAGTCCTTGAAATGCTTGCTCCAGTCAAGCAGTCCCTACAAAGGAGGGAGAAACTTTATTTAAAAAAAAAATCCAATGGACAATAAGTATATGAAAATATCCTTTTCTTTTTTAGTCTTCAGCAAAATGATAGTACTATAATGAGGAGCCCTCATACACTGCTGGTGCCCCCAGAGAAGTCAGTTTTTAATTATGATAAAGTTGCACTTTTAATGTTGTCTCTTGTGAATTATACATCTGATGTCATGTATAAGTAACCTTTGCCTAATTTAAGACCACGCAAAATTTTCCTGCATTTTCTCTATTAGTTTTATAATTTTAGTTTTTGTATATAGTGTATAGGTCTGTTGCTCATTTTTAGATTTTTTTGTTTGCTTTTGTTTTTGTTTTCTTGCATGGTGTGAGGTAAGGATCTAAGTTCATTCAATTTATACTAAATGTATGTATGTTTTGGGACACCCAGTTGTTTCCTCATTGTTTGTTGAGAAGCTGACCTCTTTTCATTGAATCTTCTGGCACTTTTTACCCTAAATCAGCTGACCAAAAACATGCTGGTGTTTTTCTGGACTTTCTATTATTTTCCATTGATTTATATGTTTATCTTTATGAAAATATTATACTTTATTAGTAAGATTTAATTTAGTTTTCGAGTAAGTTTTGAATTCAGATAGTCTTTCAGTTTTGTACTTATTTTTAAAATACTGCCGTAGCTATCCTTTGCTTTTCTAAATAAATGTTATCATCAGCTTGCTAATTTACAAAATAAGGATTTCAATAGGAATTTCACTGATTTTGCAGATTGGTTTGAAAAAATTGCCATACTATTAATATTTATTCTTCCAATCAATGAGCTTGATATACTTCTCCATTCACTTAGAGATACCTAATTTCCCTCAGGAGTGTTTTGTAGTTTTCGGTGTACCTGTCTTATACTTTTTTGTTGAAATTGTTCTTAAATATTTTATTATTTTTTATGTCATTGTGAATAAGAGTGCTTTCTTAATTTCACATTCAGAGACTTTTTTTGGTAGGAGATAAAAATCCAATTGACATTTTACATTAATTGTATCTTGCATCTTTGCTAAAATTTCCTTATTAGTCATTTATTTGTAAATTATTTTAAAATATCTACATAAGAAATTGTGTTGTTTGTGAAAAAGGACCATTTTTATTTCTTCTTTTTTCAATCTATTTATTCTTTATTAATTTACTATATTGTCTTGAATCTCTATTATACTGTTAAGCAGAAGTACTGAGATAAAACTTCCTGTATGGCATGTATCCAGTCTTAGGGGTAGAGGAAATATTTATTATTTATTTATTTATTTATTTATTTATTTATTTATTTATTTTTCAATCTTAGGGGTAGAGGAAATATTTAAAGTGTGCTATTTGTTGTCATCTTTATTTATTTATTTATTTTGTAGATGCCATTTTCAGAGTAAGAAAAATAATTTATATTACTAGTTATTGAGGGTTCTCTTTTTTAAAAATGTGAATGTTTTAGATGTTAGCAAATTATTTTATTACACCTATTGAGATAATCTTTTTTTATTTTATCCTATTATGATGAGGCCTTATATTAATTGTTTTCTAGACATAAAACCAGCCTTGCATATATATGACTCATTGTATCTGATCTTTGTGTATAGGTCTTTATATATGTTGCTGTGCATTTGATTTTCAAATTTGTAATAACTGTCAATTTTATTCCTATAGTTAATATATCCAAGTAATTTGAGATTTTTGCTTTCAATTGCTGCATTAAGAGTGTTTACAAGTCTTTATAAGCTGATAGAAGTTCTTTTGATTGTGTCTAAAAGCAAAAACTCAAATGACCAAGAAAACAAACAAACAAAAACTTTTTGGAGGATATAAGTAATATGCCATTATAAAGTACATATAGCTGAAAGAGATAAAAAAAGAGTAGAAAAAATAACATACCTCAGGGCACCTGGGTGGCTCAATTGGTTGAGTATCTATATGCCTTCTGTGTGGGTCATGATCCTGGGGTCCTGGGATCAGGGGCTCCCTGCTCTGTGGGAGCCTGCTTCTTTCTCTCCCTGCTGCTCCCCCTGTTTGTGCTCTCTCTTTCTGTCAAATAAATAAATAAAATCTTTAAGAAAAAAATAACACCTCAATGCTGAAAGAAAGTTATAGATCATTTTTGATAAGTATAAGTTAATGTTTTTATCCTACTTATGTGAATAGGTTCTAAATATTTTATAGCTTGATATTTTGCACAAATCTTTTCATACAAAAATGAAACTTTCCTATTAAAAATAATTACAGTTGGTTCCAAATTAAATATCCGATGAGAATCTATCAAATAAGATATATATAAAATATGCCAGACATAAATAACACACATAAAAATATCAAAAAATTAAAAGTTAAGTGCAAGGCAAAGATAAAGCAGGTACATCCTAATATAAATAAAGCAAAGGCCAAATCCTCATAATAAAGCAAAATTATTTTTAAGGTCTAATTGCGGAGCAAAATTTTGGCTTTATGAATATTTTTTCTTACCAAATATTATAGAAATACTCCTAAGACTTTTCAACTCCTCTTCATATCTTATCCATTCTCCAAGATTCAAATATCTAATAGTTCTGTCTTAAATTTCTGGACATGTTGAGCAAACATCCCATAGCATTAATCTACAGCCTGACAGGGCACATTTTCTCTTGTTCTTTGAATTTTCCTGTAGCTTCTTTGCAGAGTTGCAGGAAAACTCTTCTTTTCAAGCAAAAAGGAAGACTGAATTGCATTTTAATCCATTTTAGCTTAGTATTTTACTTATTTTAACTTTATCTTACTTTACAAACTAATAATATATATTTGAATTTATTATTATAAACCAAACCAAACTTAATAAATATAGTGATGACCAATGACCATGGAGAAATTTCCACTGCATATTTTTTTTGCAAAAATATTTTAGTAAAAGAAAAAATTAACCATAAAACATGCCATGATCCAACCACTTAAATTAGAAAACTTAGGGTTGTGGGCAATGCACATTATTCTCAGAGAGTTACCCAGAAACTATCGTAATGAGAGACAAAGGGAGGGAGGGAGTGAGAGGAGAGAATGACTGATTGATGGTTAAGGAATTAGCTCCCATGATTGGATGCAGAGGCTGGCAAGTCTAAAACCTGCAGCATAGATGGGAAGTCTGAAGACCTAGGAAATAGATTATATTGCAGTTAAAATCTGAAGGCAAAGGCTGGCCAAATTCCCTCTTCCTCAAGGGAATTCAATCTTTTTCTTAATACCTTCAACTGATTGGATAAAACCCATCCATATTAAGGAGGATAATCTGCTTTACTCAAAGTCTAGTAATCTGAACATTAATCTCTTTAAAAAATATCTTCAAGGCAACATCTAGACATATTTGACGGAATCTCTGGGTACTGTGGGTTAATCAAGTTGACAAATAAAAGTAATTAGCGCACCAACATATATAAAGCATGGAATTATACAACAGACAATACATAAATTCTAACATTAACATATTACCATGTTTGCTTTGTTGCATATATATTAATCTAGTCATTCTTCTATTTATCTATTAATCTATCTTTTTTATTTTTATTTATTTATTTTATTAAAGATTGTATTTATTTATTCATGAGAGACACACAGAGAGAGAAAGAGAGGGAGAGGCAGGCTCCGTGGAGGGAGCCCGACATGGGACTCGATCCCGGGTCTCCGGGATCAGGCCCTGGGCCAAAGGCTGCGCTAAACAACTGAGCCACCAGGGCTTCCCTAATCTATCTTTAAAAAAAAAAGATTTTATGTATTTAGTTGAGAGAGAGAGAACGAGGAAGGAGGAGAGGCAGAGGGAGAAGCAGACTCCCTGCTGAGCAGAGAGCCCAATATGAGGCTTGATCCCAGGACCCCAGGATCATGACCTGAGTGGAAGGCAAACGCTTAATGGATTGAGCCACCCAGGTGCTTATTAGTTAATCTATCTTATTTTAGGAAGAATTTTAATAAATTTCAGAAACAAGCATATTTCCCCCTAAATTTTTCATCATATATATCATTAACTATATTTCAATGTGTGTTTACAGTTGTAGATATGAGGTAAAGTTTACATAAAATGCAAAATATTGAATATACAGTTACTGAATTGTTACAAATGTGTACATCTGTGTGCACACAAGTTATAGGTAGATTTAGAACAATTCCCATTACAGCCTCAGATCGTCTTTCTTGCTACCAGTCATTCCTCACCCCTATTATAAACTGCAAAGAGTTCAATGACTTGGGATATTTTTTCCATAGTGGATTAGGGTTTTTTTTCCTCTTCTGTAACTTCATAAATATGGCAACATATAATGTATAATCATTTGCATAAGGTTCTTACACTGAACATACTGTTTTTGAGATTCATTTATGTTTTTTCCCATAGCAGTAAGTGCTTAAAAATTGATGAATAGTATTATAGAAATATGCCTCACTTCATACATCAATTCACCTATTGATGGAGACCTATGTTGTTTCCAGTTTTTAGGTATTTTTTTATGATTTAAGTTGTTATAAATATGCACTGTGTGGGCATGTCTTTTCATTTATCTAGAGTGAATACCTAGGAGTGGAATTTATAAGTCATATGTTAGGTATGTGCTTAGTTTTAATAAGAAACTGGCAAAGAATTTTCCAAAGGTGGTGTGCTATTTCAAGCCCCCACTACAAAGTTTCTGATTGCTCCATATCTTCAAAATGCTTGGAGTTGATAGTTAGCATCAAAGAACAGTAAGATATAATATGCAATATATAGTATATATACAATATATACATATATATACACTAATATATAAAAAGAGGAGCTCCTGAATAAATTAGAAACAGAGATTTAGAAAACTAAAGTAACATGTGGATAGAAAATGACCTGGAAATTCAACTATAAAGAATTATGAAGGGGTCATAAAAACATGAAAGCATTTTTCAAATTATACAAAATTATACAAAAACTTTACACTATCACCACTGAGATCAGTAGTCAGTATCAATTTTATTCTGTATTTTTATTTCTCTAGATTAAACAAAAAAGGCAAATAGTATATAACTCATTCTTTTCTTCTATTTTGGAAATCATATTTTACAAAACAAAAAGCCTATTTGTTTTAAATTTTTATTTATTTATGATAGTCACACACAGAGAGAGAGAGAGAGAGAGAGGCAGAGACACAGGCAGAGGGAGAAGCAGGCTCCATGCACCGAGAGCCCGACGTGGGACTCCATCCCGGTCTCCAGGATCGCGCCCTGGGCCAAAGGCAGGCGCCAAACTGCTGCGCCACCCAGGGATCCCCAAAAAGCCTATTTTTAAAAAATTAAAAAAGCTTAATTGAGACTGAAAAGACAGAGTCTTCTGGCTATTAAACTGACAATAATTAAAATGCATAATAGTCTGTCTTAGTAGAATTTTTGATGGACGTATAATCAATGTATAGGTTGTAGAATGAACATTGGTTCAATATTAAAATCATTCAAGAGATCATACTCTAATGTCTAACAATATTTCATTTTTCACTGACCAATCTACTATGAAGATTTTGTTTGTACACAAGAAAAGGCAGATGGCCACCTGTTACATCCATTTGTAGCGATCACATTATCAGCGTAATAGCCACAAGAGGTAAATAGCTGCAGGGTATTATTTTTAAGACTGAAAGGAGCCTTAGCTTCCATAGGGCCCCATGGAGAAATGTGCCGTAAGAAAAAGCCAAGTAATCCTTCATATGCCAACCTAATAAAAAATAATAATAATAAACAAAACAAAACAAAAAATCCAGCCAATATTTAGTCCTTAATATTTTTTTCTATCCTTTAATTTTTGGTAGTTAGTGTTTTTAGAGGACAGAATTTTCATTTCATTTCATTAATCTTTTTCTTTCCTTTTTCAATACCCTACCCTTCGCAGGGTCTAAGCTGATGTATTCTACACATTCCCTTGTTAGGTCACCAGAGGAAGTAAGCCCTAAGTGACAGGACTAGCTCACTGGCACACACACTTCACAGTCTTTCTTCAGCATCTCGTTCCCTCTAGTTCTTCATTTCATTTCCTGAAGACACTTTCCAATAAGCTACCCACTCCTAAACCCCTGTCTTAACTTGTTTTTTGGACTAGCCCATTTAAGATATGAAGACTGGTTTTTGCCATGAATTTTAAGTATTTTTAAGACATCCAAATGGAAATATTACATGGGCCATTCAATAACTTCTGAACCAAGGCATGAATTAAATCCCTCCTAGACAGAGAGAGAGACTGCACAGAGAAAATAGCCAAGCACTGGCTTTCATGAAATGAAGAAATTTGTCAAGATAACCACAGAGAATGGCTAAAGAAAGTTACAGAGTAACTACAAATAAGAAGAGTTTAGCAAAGCAGAGCACAGGACATTTTTGCGGTTCCCAGTAGTTAAATAAAATAATGACTAAAAATATCTTTATTGTATTTAAGACACATGAAAGTTACTTGTATTACTAGAATGATGAGCAGAGGTCACCCAGAGTTGTTTTGGTGGGAGATGAAACAGTGGAGACCTGTCTTCAGAAGAATCTATTTGTTCATAGTTTTATCTTCATATCCTAACAAAGCAACAAAAACTATTTCAAGTATTCAACTGGCATTACTTAATGGGATTGGCACAGAGTTGAATAAACTAATCCCTGTAACCACTTAAAACGTGACTTATATGGAGTAAATAGTTAATATTCACTACTTTATAAGATGCTTATTCTGCATTCAATTCTATAATAACAATATTATAATATTATCTCTTTTTAAACCACTCCCTTAGCTATTGAGTTTAATGAGGTTTAGAGACCGAATAATTTGCTAATGAGCCTAGGACAAAAAAAAAAAAAAAAAAAAGGAACTGTATATATTCTATAAAGCTTCTTACCTTGAATACTGCAAATTTTGTAGCCTAGAGACCAAAACAGGTTTCTCTCCCTTTCCTTTGGGCCCAATTACTGATTTTATTAATACTCAGGAACTTTGAAGATATTTGTGGGTAAGGGTATAAAAACAACATATATATGTTCCAAGTTAAGTTGTTTGTGTGGTATTCAGCTTTTCCTTTCTCTGAAAACAGATAATTGGGAAATTAATTATGTGTCTTCTCTCTTCATTATTTTATTTTAAAAATATTTAGAAAAGATTCAAAATTTAAGTCAAGATTATTTTTATTAGGGAAGAATAGACACATTGGTGGAAGCTATCAGAGAATGGAAAATAGATTTTCATTCTTAGTGCAGTAGAATGTTAAAGGAGGAAAAGAATAGAAATTACATAATCTTGAGTGCCTGAGTGGCTCAATCACTTAAGCATCTGCCTTTGGCTCAGGTCATGATCTCAGGGTCCTGGGATCAAGCCTGAAGTCAGGCTCCCTCCTCAGCAGAAAGTCTGCTTCCCCTCCCCCTCTGTCCCTTCACTCCTGCTTGTGCTCTCTCTCTCTCTCTCTCTCTCTCTCTCTCTCTCTCTCTCAAATAAATAAGTAAAATCTTAGGGAAAAAAAGTCTTATCTCCCTTTGTTGATCCTATATGCTTCCTGTTCAACTTGTTAGGTTTGGCTCTTTCTTCCCTTATTTTCACATCTCTCTCCACACATCTGTCCCCTATTCAGCTCTACATACCCTAATCTTCTTCATCAATATTTGGAGAGACCATTGATTTAGGACAGATTCCATGATGGGTATGTTGTTTCATTTCAGTTCCACCATCTACCTGCGAAGTGAGGTGGCATTCCTAGTTTTATAGATAGGTCAGTTATGGATAGATAGGTAAGTAAATTATACATAAATAGAAGACCTAGCAATTAAAATCAAATACTTTTTCCCCTCCAAAACTTTGTTTTTCCAAAATACTCTATTATGTGATTTTCTACCAGTTTAATGTTTTCAACATTAATATTTGAAATGACAGTGATCAGACACATGTTTGGGGAATCATAATTCAAGCTGAGGCTTAATGGTTACTATGTATTAATTTGCATTCCAGTTGTAGGCAAAACCTTAAACCAGAGAAATGGACATTGAATTGTTAGAATTTACTTTGGCAGGCATATCAGGGAGAAATTATGGTGACCAAGTCTTCCAACCAGAAGTCTAGCTTTGCTCTGGAGATTGTGATTATCCACTATGGTCTCGACTCATAAGGAAGCTTTTATTAGAAAGTGGTGGCTCATATGTTCATAGGGTAGGTTTTGAAACAAGAATTGAAAGGATAGATACAATAAAAGGTGAAACTTGTTTCTTACATAGTGCTGTGTGCACCTAATTTCAGAGTTATTGCTCTATCTAGTATTTCCTGTATCTAGTGTAGGATTTGAATAAGGGCCATATCTAGCCAAAGTAAGAGATGAATAAATAACCATATTAAACAGTTACATATTTCAACTCATTACATATTTGAAATTCAATATGTTTTTAGGGTTAAAGACTACACAAATCATTATTTTTTTAAGATTGCATCTATTTATTTGCGAGGGAAAGAGAGACACAGAGATAGCAACAGAGAGCAGGAGTCAAGCTGGAGAAGCAGGATTTCTGCTGAGCAGGAAGCCTGATGCAGGGCTCAAATCCAGGACCAAGGGATCATGACTTGAACCAAAGGCAGACGCTTAACAGACTGAGCCACCCAGGTACCCTCCAAAATGGTTAATTTTAATTGAAATTATTTCTAAGAAGTAGTATTTACTTACACTGAAATTCACATTAAAAGGCCAATTCATCTAATTCCAAGATGCAGAACAATTTATTGAATTTAGGATTCTCTACTCATGACTCTTTGAATGCCCTGCAACTATTCTTATTTTAATATTTCTCTGACCTTTTACCTTTTCTTAAATCAGCCATATTTCTTTTCCTATGGTAATGTTCTAAATTAAAACCTGAAAATCATGGCATCCAAAACACCACACTAATAAAAAAGAATTTGATCTTAGTTATACAGTGCATATACTTTCTGATTGTCAAACTAGTTTTCACTGCTAGCTATAATCATTTTTAAAGCAGACTATTCAAATGTAGAAGTGAGAAGATTATATTCATAACTAATCTTATGGCATCTTTTAGGTAACCTAAACAGCACTTTTTAAATTGGGAAATTGACAGAATCTTAAACATATTTAAATAGTTTGCAAAGATTCTCTTAGCTTAAAAAAAGAAAATATCCAAAATATGAACAAGCAGTTTTTCAATGAATAATAAATAGATAGATGTTTGCAAATAAACAGGATCAACAAGAATGAGCCTAAAATGCAAAGTTTCATATGAAGAGAGGATTTCCCAGGAGAAACTAAGATAACGATCCAATTAAGGTGTTACTGTATATAAATTAGAAACTGCAATTTAAGTTGCCATAATAAGGAAGAAATCCAAAAGCAAAATAATATATTTCTTGTTTTATTTCAAAGAAGTCAAACGATAAGTTGTCAAAGGTGTAGGTAAGCTTCAAATGATCAGGAGCTGAAGAGAATCAGTTTGTAAAATATATTTAATGATGGATGACTTCTGAATGTTAGCAGAAAGCCATATCATCACTTCACAATTAAAAGTTCATTAGAACTTGTGAGACCAGGATAATATTTAGTAAACAGAAGCAGCATGTGAGAAATCTGAATGAGTATAGGGGCTTAATAGAATAATCAGTCCTCAAACTAATTTACCTCAAAATAACAATTTGTGAATATTCATAGTCTTAAAACTAACTAAAGGATAAAATTAGGAATCTTGTTCCAAATGTTATTAGCATTATACAATTTATTTCAACGATGTGCCATAGTATTAGTTAAAACTAAATTGCTTGAAGTGAAAGAAAATATTCAAGTTCAAATGCTATATTTAAGTTGAATATTCAATTTCAAATTTTAGTTCTACCCCATATAAGTAGACTTTTTCAGTGTCACTAAACATATGTAATCTCTCTTCCAACTCTTAAACTACTTCATATAAATTATGGCACTTATGTATACTTAGGCAGTATCCCATTAAAGACTAGATGATCATTAAAATTTTATTTTTGCAACTCTCAGAAATTGAACAATAGTCTTTTGAACATACCAAAGAATTTTAAAATGTTGAATAAATTGCACACAAGAACAAATAATCTCAGTGAAGAGAATGACACACTCAAAACAAATATTTTATCCCTCTTGTTTTAATAACTTGAGAAGAAGAACTAGAGGCATGCATGGCAAATACAAACCGCACCCATTATTTCGTGATTTGCACAGAATGTTCAAAAACATTTGATTTTGTTGCTTGTATTTAATTCTCAGGATACTCGACATAGAAACTGAATTCCTATTCTTTCTAAAAAAAACCCCAGAAGATTTGGCCACGTTGACCCACATTTCACAGAACAGTATGTTATATCTGAGTTCAGGTACCCTTTTTTGATAGAACAAAGGTTTGATTTTTGACCTACTAGCTAATTTCTTTAATTTACCCTATAGTCCTGCCTGGACCCACATCTCTGCTATGGTTTTTGTTTATAGAAGGATCAAAACCAAACTATTCAAAAATTAGCAATGATATATTTCCTAATACCTCTTCTTATTTAAGTCACATAGTTAGGTTTTTAAAAAATACACATATTAAATTATTTAAATATTCAAAAGGTTATTTTTAACACATTGCCAAGGACTGAAAAAAGAGCCGCATGCTAGAATCAAGTGATATTGTCAGTTACTTAGATGTTTTAATAAAGGCATAGCATTTTCATAAGTTTTTAGGCATTATTTTACTGAAGAAATAGTGGAATATAATCTTTGAAGTTTTTGTCTTTGTCTCAGAGGCCACCTGTGTGTGACTTTACAAAAGTCTTAAACCACAATGTTCCTCATTTTAGTAATAACTTTTACCATAAAATATACTATTATACATTCATAAAAAACAGCCCTCAAGTGTATGCTTTTTAATGATGACTTTTGCAATCATTTGAACAATTATCTGGAAGTTTATTACAGTTTTTCTGTTCATATTTCTTCAGTTTATATGAATTTTATTATTTTTTTGAAAGTGATTAATTTATGGGGGAGGGTCAGGATTCTCCAAGGTGTTCCTTTATTTCTTTTATTTATCCTTTGCATTATATATTATTGTCTCCCAGAAAAACAAGCAGTATTCCCATTACTCACTAAAACAGTTTACAAATACTCCAGTAGTGTTGTTAACATGACTTTAGCTCTTTAGCTAAAGAGCTAAATCAAACTGATAATCTATCAAACTGATAATCCCTGTTAGCCACTACACCCACAAGTTATTGACAGTGAGGCACTTTTCCGGAAGTGAAATCCACAGCACTTCCTATCTACTGTAGCTCTGTTAGCTTAATAGCGAGGAAAGAGAAACAAAAATATCCCCTCAGTTAAATTTTACTCCAGAAGGAAAGTCTCAATGGATTAAAAATAATAATAAAAAAGCACTCTAAAGAAAATGTGATTAAAGTATTATAAACAAGTGTTCACTAGTAAATTTTCAAAAAAGAAGAGTTTACTTGTCCTAAAAAACAAAACTCAAAATTAACATAGTAGAACACAAATGATAATGACACTAACTGGCAATTACTTGAACCCTGCTCATGTTTGTGATAAAGTGTTTTGTTGTTGTTAATAAGATCTAAACAGGGGGGATCCCTGGGTGGCGCAGCGGTTTGGCGCCTGCCTTTGGCCCAGGGCCCGATCCTGGAGACCCGGGATCGAATCCCACATCAGGCTCCCGGTGCATGGAGCCTGCTTCTCCCTCCACCTGTGTCTCTGCCTCTCTCTCTCTCTGTGTGACTATCATAAATAAGTAAAAAATTAAAAAAAAAAAGATCTAAACAGGTAAATTAAATATTTGAACAGTTTCTTCCAGACTTCGTACAGATTCTGTATTTCATCTGTTAATTCACTCTTCCTATTTGAAGCATTAGGAACTTGAGAACCAAAACACCACCTGTGGTTCTATTTTATTCCTAACTCATCTCTCACTCAAGATTTTAAAGACTGAACCAAAAGGAGGCTCTTAAGGTGAATGTCCTCATTGTCATTCCAGAAAAATAATATGGTATTATCTCCTTGTGATGTGGTTCACATCTTTAATAATGCTAAACCCAATTTACTCCTTTATTTTTTTCCGACGTCTTAAATGCTTAGCAGGGAGATAGAGTAGGAACCTCATATCTGATTGGCATACTTTCTGTTTTGCTCAAGAAATGCAATTTAATTAACCATGGGCAATCTTCATTTTTGCTTTATATTACATCCAGCTATCTTGCTGAATATTCTCAAGTGTAATCCTAATCTCTTAGATAATTATTAACGGGTGTTTTCTTCAAAATAAAATAAGCTTATCTTTTAGTTAAGTACGTATAAAATGATAGGGATTTTAAAAATGTCCCTTATAACACAAAAGCCAACTTATCTACATTTGGAAAATATCAACATTAATAATTTAAGTATCTTAATTATCTATAAATATTACATCTAAAATTAATAGCAAACAACTGTAAATACCATGTCATATATAATTTTCCGAGTTTTTTTTTTCAAACTCTCTAACTTAAGATTGTGTCAAAAACTGGCTTGAAAGAAAATAAAAACCTGAGTAAATTGTAACTTTAGGTAGAGTAAGACAACTATTTGACACATTAATAGTCATGTAAACAGAGTCCAAGCTAGAGCTTTAAAATAAGTGCATTCCTTGTTATTAACCAGTGAACTTTCAGCTAACCAGTAAAGTGCCCAAATGTTGCTATTCCTTTAAAAATCATTATTAGGAGTTTTCTGTCTGTGTTCACTGGCTTTTAATTCAACATGAGATACAGTTAGTTTTTAATAAAAGGATAGACATAGAAGTTAAGAATCATATTTACATGTCCTTAAAGTAATACATTTATTATTTTAACCATTTATTGTGTAGCTAACATAAATTTCACAGTTAGAGTTGTGAATCATTGTGAGAATATAAAAACTTAACAAGCTAGTTCTTGAATTCTTTTTTATCATCAGTCTAAACGCTGTAACCATTTTTCAAAATTGTTTCTGTTTTGTGCCAGAGAGCTTTCTTTCCTTTTTTTCCCCCAAATTTGTATTTAAATTCTAGTCAGTAAATATACAGTGTAGTGTTAGTTTCAGGTATAAGATTTAGTGATTCATCACTTACGCACATCACCCTGTGCTCATCACAAGTGCTCTCCTTAATATCTATCACCTATTTAACCCATCCCCCAATGTCCCTTCAAGCAACCCTCATTTTGTTCTTTATAGTTAAAAACCTGTTTTATGGTTTGCCTCTTTTTTGTTCTATGTTCATCAGTTTTGTTTCTTAAATTCCACATTGAGTGAAATCATATATTTGTCTTTCTCTAAAAAAGACAAATTATTATTTCCCTTAGCATAATACACTCTAGTTCTATTCACATGCTTGTAAAAGGCAGGATTTCATTCCTTTTGATGGATGAATAATATTCCATTGTGTATATATACCACCTCTTCTTTATCCAGTCATCAGTCAATGAGCATTTGGGCTTTTTTCATAATCTGGTTATTGTTGATAAAGCTGCTATAAGTGTCAGGGTGCATGTATCCCTTTGAAGCAGTATTTTTGTATCCTCTGCATAAATAGTGAAATTGTTGGATCACAGGGTAGTTCTATTTTTAACTTTTTGAGGAACCTCCATAGTTTTTTTTTTTTTTTTTTAGATTTTATTTATTTATTCATGAGAGACACACAGGGAGAGGCAGAGACACAGGCAGAGGGAGAAGCAGGCTGCTTGCGAGGAGCCTGATGTGGGGCTTGATCCCAAGCCTGGGATCATGGCTTGAGCCTAAGGTAGATGCTCAACCACTGAGCCACCTAGGTACCCCACACCTAATGTTTTCCAGAGGGGCTATACTAGTTTGCATTCCCACCAACAGGGCAACAGGGTTCACCTTTCTCCACATTCAACCCCTGTTGTTTCCTGTGCTCTTAATTTTAGCCATTCTGACAAGTGTGAGGTAATATCTCACTTGTAGTTTTGATTTGTATTTCCCTGATGATAAGTGATGTCGAGCATTTTTTCATGTGTCTGTTGACCATCTGTATGTCCTTGGAAACATGTCTATTCATGTCTGCTGCCCATTTTTAAACTGGATTGTTTGCTTTTTGGGTGTTGAGTTTGATAAGTTCTTTGTAGATTTTGGATACTAGCAAATATCTTCTCCCATTCCGAATGCTGCCTTTCAGTTTTGTTGACTGTCTCCTTCACTGTGCAGATTGTTTTTATTTTAAAAAATCCAGTTAACATCATCCTTAATGGGGGAAAACTGAGAACTTTTCCTGCACAGTTAGGAACAAAACAAGAGTGTCCACTCTCATCACTGTTACTTAACATAGTACTAGAAACCCTACCCACAGCAGACAACAAACAAAAAGAAAAAAAGGAATCCAAATGAGTAAGGAAGAAGTTTAACCTTCACATTTGCAGATGGCATGCTACTCTATGTAGAAAACCCAAGACTTCACCAAAAAAAATTGCTAGGACTGAGAAATGAATTCAGTAAAGTCACAGGATATACAATCAGCATATAGAAATCTGTTGTGGGATCCCTGGGTGGCGCAGCAGTTTAGCGCCTGCCTTTGGCCCAGGGCGTGATCCTGGAGACCCGGGATTGAATCCCATGTCAGGCTCCTGGTGCATGGAGCCTGCTTCTCCCTCTGCCTATGTCTCTGCCTCTCTCTCTCTCTATCATAAATAAATAAAAATTAAAAAAAAATCTGTTGCATTTCTATACACTGATAATGAAGTAGCAGAAAGAAAAATCAAGGAGGGGTGCCTGAGTGGCTCAGTCAGCTGAGAGTTTGAGTCTTAGTTTCTTCTTAGCTCATGATCTCAGGGTTCTGAGACTGAGCCCCACATTGTGCTCCATGCTGAGCAAGGAGTCTGCTTCTCACCCTCTTACTCTCTCTCTTGCCCCCCTACTCTTTTTCTGTCTCAAATAAATAAATCTTTTTTAAAAAAAGAAATATAAGTCAAGGAATCCATCCCATTTACAATTGTACCAAAAATCATAGATGTCTATGAATCAACCTAACCAAAGAGGTATAAGATCTGGGGCCCAAAAACTAAAAAACACTGATGAAAGAAATTGAAGAGGACATAAAGAAATGTAAAGACATTCCACCCTCATGGGTCGGAAGAATAAATACTGTTAAAGTGTCTATACTACCCAAAGCAATCTACATTTTCAATAAAATTTCCATCAAAATACTACCAACATTTTTCACAAAGTAAAGAAAACTATCCTAAAATATGTATGGAACCAGAAAGACTTCAAATAGTCAAAGCAAACTTGAAAAAAGAAAAGTGAAGCTGGAGGTATTGAGGAAATGGGACAGCCACACACAAAAGAATGAAACTGGACCATTTCTTTCACCATACAGAAAAATAAATTCAAAATGGATGAAAGATCTATATGTAAGATAGGAAACCATCAAAATCCTAGAAGAGAACACAGGCAGTAACCTCCTTGATAATTGCTGTAGCAACTTCTTACTAGATACATCTCCTGAGGCAGGGAAAACAAGGCAAAAAATAAACTATTGCCAGAGAACTTTAAAATGGTAGGCTATAAAAACGCTAGATATTAATTATGTAACTCTGGGTATTAAAAAAACTGCAAATGTAATGTGTCAAAGGGCTGGTGTGAAATATAAGACTGAAGAGAGAGAAGGCAATTTTACTGATAAAAATGAAAGTTAATTGTAACTGAAAAACAAAGTAGTGGGAGGTGTCAAAGTATAGAAACAAAATCTCATAAGTAATAAAAAAAAACTACACATCTCTAAGGTATTCACTGTGAAAAGTAGGACTTTTCAACCAAATCAATTTTGGCTTTCTAAAAATATAAATACTTAAAATAAAAATTTCATTTTAATACAAGATTTTCTTTAAAAAATATACCTCTGAAGTTTTTCACATTTTCAGGTATTTAGGCAGGTTTTTTTTTTAAACTTTATTTTAAATATGCTGCTGTTGACATTGGAAAAGTTCTTCCATTAAGGAATCCAGGATACTTAGAATTGCACATAATTATGTTTCTGCCACAGCATACAAATGGATAGTGTCCTGAACAGTGCATTACATTGCTTCATGTTAACTGAAAGTCACAGAATGTCCAACATAGCATCTTCTAGAAATACAGCATTTGTTACACATAAGATTGATAGCAAAAAGGAAATGAGTACATATTCTCCCAGGGAATTAGGGTATCTGCAATATAGCCTGAGAGAAAGATAAACAGTTGCAGAGTCTAATTTTTTCTGACAAGCATATGATGAAATATAAGAAAGTTTGTTGAGGTAAAAGAGCCAATACCTCTTCAAGAAAACCAAACACAGAAAATGTTTAGATTACCACGAATCTAGATTTATCTGAATAATTTTCTAGTTTTTAAAAGCAATTTAACAATCCTGCCCTAGAGGTAAGTACTCAAGCAAATTTGGTATCAGATCCTGAGAACTCCTATAAAAATTCCTAGACTCACCCTAATTTATTCTGAACTACCCCTCCTCTCAAGGTCACTCATCCTCTGTTGAATATGGAGAATTTCTGAATCTGTGAAACTATAGGGTGATGAAGATCTGATCTTTTTGAGCTTGATAGCTAAGCTGAGTTGCCCAAATCCTGGACAGAGTATCTAGATAATGCTGGATTTATAACTCTCATAAATTAGGAACTTTGAGGTCTTATGTTTTAATTCATGTGACACTGAAAATGCTCTATTTGAAAAAATGAGCATTGCTTGTGCAAGGTCCTGCCAAGCATTCTACATATTAGCCATTCTATGATGTAATCAAAAATCACAAATTGCAGAGGATTATAATATATGTAGCAACACTGTTACCTGTGTAAGATTGTACTTGTAAAATTTAAGCCACTTATACTACCTTGTGGCTTTTTATAAATTTGTCCTCATTATTGGACAATATATAAAATATTATAATTCTAAGTGAAGTAGGACTTTAGATGTGTTAGTAATTTGCATAATGGGATAATCACATGGGAGACTTTGACTTTATATCCCCTGGCTGTGTTTTTACGTTCTGTTTATTTAAGACACTATAGAAATTGTTAGGGTGCAGTCACTTCTAGGGGCCTTTAAAGAGATTGATATTCTTTATATTGCTCAAATTTATTTCTCCTAAGGAGATTTTATCTTTTTGATAATACGTGGACAGTTGCTTCAAAGTATTATTTTTATGTAGCTGTAATTATCTCCATTTCCGTTCTACTAGAATAGATATACAAGGACTTGGAATTAATAATCTAAAGCAAAAGTGAACATAACATTTTCTAATTAAAATAGTGCTGCAGCACTCATGGATACATACAAGAGTTCTACAATTAGGACCTGGTGTGTACAGGAAAAGCTGTGCTTCTGAGCTTTGGGGAACTGCTGGTTTTTTAAGAGAGGTGAAGTATATTCTTTAATGCCTAGTTTTTACTATGCATTTTTTACAAAAAAAAAAATTCTCTAGAAATTCTTAGGTTATTAGCCCCACTTTTTCCTCAATAAGCCTCATTTCTGAAATTGCAATTTTAATGTGTTAGAAACTAAAAAAAAAACTAAAAAATAAAATAAAATAAAGTGCTAGAAACTTCTTCACCCACATATATTACCACACTTTCTCCTGATACTTATCCTTCATTCTTATCTCAATATTTACTTACATTGACATTTTGGTAGATAACATTTCAATTGATGTCATGGGTCTAATAAACAATTAATACTTTTTAAACATATTATTAAAACTAAGAGCACTGTCTTCAGACAACATCACCAAGCAGATAAACATAGTAATTCAAAAGAGTTTTTAGAAACACCTGTCACTACTTTCAAATTTCCATAATTTCCAGTGGTGTAAATAGCCTCTCAGTGGAAGCTGATATTGTAATGCTACTTCTCAGCAGTAGCTCTAGACTAATGATGTGAGAAAGACATAGAGTATGCAGAAGCTATTTGAATGCATTAAGCTACTTTGGAATAGAATAGAAAAAGACCAAATAATAGAACTCTTCTATTACAAACGTGGAAATACCTTCCAAAAGTATTGTGATATTTTCACTTTTTTAAAGATATTTTAAAGTTATATTTGAATTATTCTTGAAAAGCGGTGCATATAGCAAACAAGTATATATTGAGTCATATTTTCTATTCCCAATATTAATGGTGCATTTTACAAAATATATTTCTATCTGCAGGTTGAATACATAATTAAAACCAGTTTAAGCAAAAAAAAAAAAAGTAAGTATTTTTGGTGATAGATGTTAACTAGATCTGTTATGGTGATCATTTCACAATACATATTAAATATTGAATCATTACATTATACAACTGAAATTTTTATAATGTAATATGTCCATTATAAACACACACATACAATTTATCCTGAACAACCCATAAATACACACATACGATTTAGGAAACCAAAGAATTTTCTCATGAAATACTGTAATTCTGCCAGTGTAAAAACTAACAATTTTGACCAGAACTATTAATGTTATATTCACTGTTTGACTATTCATTCTAAAATACAAGAGTTGTTTTCAATATCATTGTCAGCACATATAAGCTCTACCCTACTCTATCTCCTTACCCTGTTTCATTTTACTTTGTATCAATGTATGTTACATATTTGTTTATTTTCTGTGCCCTTCCAATAAAACAAAGTTTCAAAAAAGTAAGACATTTGTTAATAATTTCTGTGCCTATCATGATGCCCAGGAAATAATATTTCAATTTATAAATCAATTCTCTGGTTGAAAAATTCATTAAAAGTTAGTACTTACTTAGAAGAATTACCTAACAATTATTCATATTATATAACTTTTTATATAAGAATGAAGTCTCCCTTATTAAAAACAGTTAATGTTACATACAAAACTGTTACTACTAACTTTGAAGATTCTTTCTTCTTTCCAAATCATCAAAAACAACAACCAACCAGCACACACACCTGACCACCTGCATATTGTTCACTGGAGAAAATTTACAGACATAGGATGGACAGTAGACAACATTAGTATGGATAGTAGCATTGTGGATAACCTGGCAAGTTAGCGGTAGAATTGCCACATCTCCTTATCTCCTGGCATAACTGGAGATACAGTGTGGAGTGGGGGCATCAACTTTCATATGTCATGGTTGTGAAGGAACGAGGTGGTTTCCTTGGAATTTTGTTAAACAAACTTGTTCCTTTCCCTACAGTCTAAGCTACAGATAATTAATTTTGAAAACATTAAACCTTAACACTGAATAAAATATAAAACAGTGATCTTACTACCCAAAACATAAACAGTGTAGTTGTAGAATAGAGATGATGTTTGAAATACAATCAGAAAAGAAAATAGGAGAGTTTTCCCAAGTATTAGAACGATATATGAAAGGAACTTTGTAGAATTTTTTTCCAAATTTGCATACATCCTAATAATTTGCTTTAAGTTATTATTATGTTGTGAAGATAAAATTTTTTTTCTAATTTCTAATAATGAGAAACATTTATTGATCAACCATGCTGGAAGAAAATAGGGATTATGTTTCTCTTTTCTCTATAGAAAATAATATCTAATAATATTTAATCAAAGTGGTAAAAACCTATTTTAGAGATATAGAAACTATTAAATCTTCCAACATCTTACTTTTATGGATTGTTGTGAGGTTTGTTGTTTTCGTTATTTTTTTAACATTTGTAATTTATTGTGATATGTCATCTCACTTTAAATAAGTATTCATATTTATATCTAATTTTTGTAATTTATATTCTGTATTATTTTTTAAAGAAAGCTCCTAAAAACGAATATAATCTTGTTATCAAATTTTTTTTAATAATAATGCAGTTCATCTATGGCTAAAATTATTTCCAATTTGCTTTTAATAAAGCTTCTTTTTGTTAACATGTGAGTCAAATTTCAAAAAATAAAGCTGGGTGGACACTTTTATATTTATTCAGTAACTTTTTAATATCAAGATACCTGAACAGAGTACAATATCTCTTAATGCACAGTCACCTGGAAATTGAATCTGTAGTTTCCTATTTCATCTAAGATAAGGAATAGGGCTGTCATATATATCACCTTCAACCTGCCTTAGCATAAAGGATAAAGGTTATATCCTCTTGGAAATGAAAATTTCAAAAATCAAAGTTAGGTTCAATTATCTCTAAAAAGAGATTTCTATAAATGGGTAATCTATAGTAGTGAAATTCACATAATAGAATCATGAACAGTTCTGATTTTTAAATCATCACTGAAAAGATATGTAATGCAGTATAAATTTCAGAAGAATAATATAGAAGGACAACAAATGGAATTCACTAATAGAGGACAAATTTATTCAAATAATTATCATTTAAAATATATGGACATGTCATTCCTTCTGTATATACTTTTGGTTAAAGACTTGAGTATAAGCAAGACTACCAATAATTTTAAATCCAGATTCACAGCAAACCATTAGTTATTGTTTATCTAAGAATGTCAACAACAAACTGAATATCATTTTTCTATTTTAACATTAAGTGAAGAGTTTAGGGAATTATTCAATTGTTAGTTCACTTCAATCATGAATCTTTTTTTGTTTTCTCAAATTGAGTACTGCAAACTAAGGAGGTAGTGTCTGATGCCTATAGACACTTAAGTGAAATACTTAAGAGCACCTGAAGTCTTGAATATCGCCCTGCCTATGATTCGCTAAAATAAGGACTGTGCTGTTATGTCTGGCTAGTTTTTATTTTTTCTTTCTTGGTTGAATTGGTTAAGTAACTGTGGAATTTTCAAATTCTTGAGGGGTATAGGTAATGAGGAGATCTTGTATTACTTCTGATCTCAATTCAATATAACAAGTATGCTATTAAACATATTATATATTTCTAGATTTACACTGAAGGTTAGGAAAAATATTGAGCATTTATAGAAATTTCATCTGCAGTCAAGAAAGTGAGACACATCAATATTAATAATGCTATATTCTATATTAAAATATTAACACACAATGCTAATATACATACATACACAACATTAAAATGAAGTCAGTGCCTAAGTAGATAAAATTTTGAGTCCTGTAGAAAAATTAACTGAAATGGCAATAAAATGAAAACAAACAAAAACTGAGGCAGTTTTATGTGCATCTCTTCTAAATAATTTTATCATTTGTTATAAATATATACATATATTTTTCATCTCTAAAATACTCCTTTTCAAAATACACACTCTGACTTTTAAACTCAGTTGTAAGGAAATTGACTAAGATCATTAAATATTGCAGATTTCCAATTACAGCTTTCTAATTGAATAACTAGTTACTTGAGTTGATTATGACACCTATATAATATTGGATAAAATGTACTGCAAAACTATTTAAAATAAACTGAAGTTTCTATAAGATAAGAAAAACATAAATTTCCCAGGAAACATTGATCATATATACTAATCAAGGAATGCTAACTACTGACAGAATTTTCTAAAGGAACACACCAAGTATCTAATTAATCACATTTTCATGTCTTTCTTACCTTACAACTTAATGAACAATAAGACATTTTATTTTAAGACACATTACCTGTTTCAATTATAGTAGGAATAAAGAAAACTATACATTTGTTATGAAGTTTTTTCCTATGACATGTAAAAGAATCCTATTTCCCCAAGCAGCATTATGGTGTGAGATCAGACAGCTTAATATTAAGACAGATTCCTGTAGGATTCCTAAACTACTAACTGAAACTAATTCTTTACCAAAGATCAGGAGAGTATTAATGATTTGGCACCAATGGATAAATTAGAGGACTGGAACTACAGAGATGTTCTGGAAATAAACCCATGAAATCATTACAGGAGCTTCCCTAAGATGATTTTCTATTAGAAATAGTCTTAGACATTGTGGATATCAAGTATTGTTAATACAAAGTAGCCAAGTAAAATTGTTCTGCTATAAGATTACTCAAACTGGCCTAAATAGGAGCAGGATACTTTTGCAATCTATGAATTGAATTTTTCATAAGAATAAAACTATCAACTTCAAAAGATCATTTTATTCAGGAAATGCCAATATAAAATTCATATCAGACTTTGGAGATAATTCATCAATTGCCTAGTAATAAGACATGATTGATTCCCTGGACATCTCAACTGACCGCAATCCTGGAGACTTAGAGGAGTTAACTTCTGAACTCTAAACTTCTTAGAGCACATACTGTCTTTTCTTCAATGAGTGTTTGATATTCTTGATATTTATCATTGGTAAGAATGCCTATCTCAAAATACAATATATCCCACAAAATCCTGTTTTACTTTTGTTATATGATAATTTGAGATAAGAAACTTCTAAAGTAATTTTATCATTTGAACTAATTTTTCAATATTTCATTAACAGAAGATTCTCAATTATAAAAAAGCCAAAATTATACATCAAAATCTTCAATCTCTATAGTGATAAGAGAATATTCCAACTCAATTACAACAGAGAAGACTTTGCATGTTTTTTTTTAATTAATTTTTATTGGTGTTCAATTTACCAACATACAGAAAAACACCCAGTGCTCATCCCATCAAGTGTCCACCTCAGTGCCCGTCACCCCTTCCCCTCCAACACCCGCCCTCCTCCCCTTCCACCACCCCTAGTTCGTTTCCCCGAGTTAGGAGTCTTTATGTTCTGTCTCCCTTCCTGATATTTCCCAACATTTCTTCTCCCTTCCTTTATATTCCCTTTCACCATTATTCATATTCCCCAAATGAATGAGAACATACACTGTTTGTCCCTCTCCGATTGACTTATTTCACTCAGCATAATACCCTCCAGTTCCATCCACGTTGAAGCAAATGGTGGGTATTTGTCGTTTCTAATTGCTGAGTAATATTCCATTGTATACATAAACCACATCTTCTTTATCCATTCATCTTTCGATGGACACCGAGGCTCCTTCCACAGTTTGGCTATTGTGGCCATTGCTGATAGAAACATCGGGGTGCAGGTGTCCCGACGTTTCATTGCATCTGAATCTTTGGGGTAAATCCCCAACAGTGCAATTGCTGGGTCGTAGGGCAGGTCTATTTTTAACTCTTTGAGGAACCTCCACACAGTTTTCCAGAGTGGCTGCACCAGTTCACATTCCCACCAACAGTGTAAGAGGGTTCCCTTTTCTCCACATCCTCTCCAACATTTGTGGTTTCCTGCCTTGTTAATTTTCCCCATTCTCACTGGTGTGAGGTGGTATCTCATTGTGGTTTTGATTTGTATTTCCCTGATGGCAAGTGATGCAGAGCATTTTCTCATGTGCATGTTGGCCATGTCCATGTCTTCCTCTGTGAGATTTCTCTTCATGTCTTTTGCCCATTTCATGATTGGATTGTTTGTTTCTTTGGTGTTGAGTTTAATAAGTTCTTTATAGATTTTGGAAACTAGCCCTTTATCTGATATGTCATTTGCAAATATCTTCTCCCATTCTGTAGGTTGTCTTTTAGTTTTGTTGACTGTATCCTTTGCTGTGCAAAAGCTTCTTTTCTTGATAAAGTCCCAATAGTTCATTTTTGCTTTTGTTTCTTTTGCCTTTGTGGATGTATCTTGCAAGAAGTTACTGTGGCCAAGTTCAAAAAGGGTGTTGCCTGTGTTCTCCTCTAGGATTTTGATGGAATCTTGTCTCACATTTAGATCTTTCATCCATTTTGAGTTTATCTTTGTCTATGGTGAAAGAGAGTGGTCCAGTTTCATTCTTCTGCATGTGGATGTCCAATTTTCCCAGCACCATTTATTGAAGAGACTGTCTTTCTTCCAATGGATAGTCTTTCCTCCTTTATCGAATATTAGATGACCGTACATTTCAGGGTCCACTTCTGGGTTCTCTATTCTGTTCCATTGATCTATGTGTCTGTTTTTGTGCCAGTACCACACTGTCTTGATGACCACAGCTTTGTAGTACAACCTGAAATCTGGCATTGTGATGCCCCCAGATATGGTTTTCTTTTTTAAAATTCCCCTGGCTATTCGGGGTCTTTTCTGATTCCACACAAATCTTAAAATAATTTGTTCTAACTCTCTGAAGAAAGTCCATGGTATTTTGATAGGGATTGCATTAAACGTATAAATTGCCCTGGGTAACATTGACATTTTTACAATATTAATTCTGCCAATCCATGAGCATGGAATATTTTTCCATCTCTTTGTGTCTTCCTCAATTTCTTTCAGAAGTGTTCTATAGTTTTTAGGGTATAGATCTTTTACCTCTTTGGTTAGGTTTATTCCTAGGTATCTTATGCTTTTGGGTGCAATTGTAAATGGGATTGACTCCTTAATTTCTCTTTCTTCAGTCTCATTGTTAGTGTATAGAAATGCCATTGATTTCTGGGCATTGATTTTGTATCCTGCCACGCTACCAAATTGCTGTATGAGTTCTAGCAATCTGGGGGTGGAGGCTTTTGGGTTTTCTATGTAGAGTATCATGTCATCGGCGAAGAGGGAGAGTTTGACTTCTTCTTTGCCAATTTGAATGCCTTTAATGTCTTTTTGTTGTCTGATTGCTGAGGCGAGGACTTCCAGAACGATGTTGAACAGCAGTGGTGAGAGTGGACATCCCTGTCTTGTTCCTGATCTTAGGGGAAAGGCTCCCAGTGCTTCCCCATTGAGAATGATATTTGCTGTGGGCTTTTCGTAGATGGCTTTTAAGATGTCGAGGAAAGTTCCCTCTATCCCAACACTCTGAAGGGTTTTGATCAGGAATGGATGCTGTATTTTGTCAAATGCTTTCTCTGCATCTAATGAGAGTATCATATGGTTCTTGGTTTTTCTCTTGCTGATATGATGAATCACATTGATGGTTTTACGAGTGTTGAACCAGCCTTGTGTCCCAGGGATAAATCCTACTTGGTCATGGTGAATAATTTTCTTAATGTGTTGTTGGATCCTATTGGCTAGTATCTTGTTGAGAATTTTTGCATCCATGTTCATCAGGGATATTGGTCTGTAATTCTCCTTTTTGGTGGGGTCTTTGTCTGGTTTTGGAATTAAGGTGATGCTGGCCTCATAGAACGAATTTGGTACTCCATCTCTTTCTATCTTTCCAAACAGCTTTAGTAGAATAGGTATGATTTCTTCTTTAAACGTTTGATAGAATTCCCCTGGGAAGCCATCTGGCCCTGGACTCTTGTGTCTTGGGAGGTTTTTGATGACTGCTTCAATTTCCTCCCTGGTTATTGGCCTGTTCAGGTTTTCTATTTCTTCCTGCTCCAGTTTTGGTAGTTTGTGGCTTTCCAGGAATGCGTCCATTTCTTCTAGATTTCCTAATTTATTGGCGTACAGCTGTTCATAATATGTTTTTAAAATCGTTTGTATTTCCTTGGTGTTGGTAGTGATCTCTCCTTTCTCATTCATGATTTTATTAATTTGAGTCTTCTCTCTCTTCTTTTTAATAAGGTTGGCTAATGGTTTATCTATCTTATTAATTCTTTCAAAGAACCAACTCCTGGTTCTGTTGATCTGTTCCACAGTTCTTTTGGTCTCGATATCATTGAGTTCTGCTCGAATTTTAATTAACTCTCTTCTTCTGCTGGGGGTGGGGTCTATTTGTTGCTTTTTCTCTAGTTCCTTTATGTGTAAGGTGAGCTTTTGAATTTGAGATCTTTCCAGTTTTTGAATGGATGCTTGTATTGCAATGTATTTCCCCCTCAGGACTGCTTTTGCTGCATCCCAAAGATTTTGAACGGTTGTATCTTCATTCTCATTAGTTTCCATGAATCTTTTTAATTCTTCCTTAATTTCCTGGTTGACCTTTTCATCTTTTAGCAGGATGGTCCTTAACCTCCATGTGTTTGTGGTCCTTCCATACTTCTTGTTGTGATTAAGTTCTAATTTCAAGGCATTATGGTCTGAGAATATACAAGGGACTATCCCGATCTTTTGGTATCGGTTCAGACCCGATTTGTGACCCAGTATGTGGTCTATTCTGGAGAAAGTTCCATGTGCACTTGAGAAGAATGTGTATTCAGTTGAGTTTGGATGTAAAGTTCTGTAGATATCTGTGAAATCCATCTGGTCCAGTGTATCATTTAAAGCTCTCGTTTCTTTGGAGATGTTGTGCTTAGAAGACCTATCCAGGGTAGAAAGAGCTAGATTGAAGTCACCAAGTATAAGTGTATTATTATCAAGGTATTTCTTGAGTTTGGTTATTAATTGGTTTAAATATTTGGCAGCTCCCACATTCGGGGCATATATATTGAGGATTGTTAAGTCCTCTTGTTGGATAGATCCTTTGAGTATGAGATAGTGTCCCTCTTCATCTCTCACTATAGTCTTTGGGGTAAATTTTAATTTATCTGATATAAGGATGGCAACCCCTGCTTTCTTTTGAGGACCATTTGAATGGTAAATGGTTCTCCAACCTTTTATTTTCAGGTTGTAGGTGTCCTTCTGTCTAAAATGAGTCTCTTGTAGACAGCAAATAGATGGGTCCTGCTTTTTTATCCAGTCTGAAACCCTGTGCCTTTTGATGGGGTCATTAAGCCCGTTCACATTCAGAGTTACTATTGATAGATATGAGTTTAGTGTCATCATATCTATTCAGTCCTTGTTTTTGTGGATTGTTCCACTGAACTTCTTCTTAAAGGGGAATTTTAAGAGTCCCCCTTAAAATGTCTTGCAGAGCTGGTTTGGAGGTTACATATTCTTTCAGTTCCTGCCTGTCTTGGAAGCTCTTTATCTTTCCTTCCATTTTGAATGAAAGCCTTGCTGGGTAAAGTATTCTTGGTTGCATGTTCTTTTCATTTAGGACCCTGAATATATCCTGCCAGCCCTTTCTGGCCTGCCAGGTCTCTGTGGAGAGGTCTGCTGTTACCCTAATATTCCTCCCCATAAAAGTCAGGGACTTTTTTTCTCTTGCTGCTTTAAGGATCTTCTCCTTATCTTTGGAATTTGCAAGCTTCACTATTAAATGTCGAGGTGTTGAACGGTTTTTGTTGAATTTAGGGGGGGATCTCTCTATTTCCTGGATCTGAATGCCTGTTTCCCTTCCCAGATTCGGAAAGTTTTCAGCTAGGATTTGTTCAAATACATATTCTGGCCCTCTGTCGCTTTCGGCGCCCTCAGGAACCCCAATTAAACGTAGGTTTTTCTTCCTCAGGCTATCATTTATTTCCCTTAATCTATCCTCATGGTCTTTTAATTGCCTGTCTCTTTTTTCCTCAGTTTCCCTCTTTGCCATCAACTTGTCTTCTATGTCACTCACTCGTTCTTCCACCTCGTCAAGCCTCGTCGTTAGGACTTCTAGCTTGGATTGCATCTCATTTAATTGATTTTTAATTTCTGCCTGATTGGATCTAAATTCTGCAGTCATGAAGTCTCTTGAGTCCTTTATGGTTTTTTCTAGAGCCACCAGTAGCTGTAAAATAGTGCTTCTGAATTGGCTTTCTGACATTGAATTGTAATCCATATTTTGTAACTCTGTGGGAGAGTGGGCTGTTTCTGATTCTTTTTTTTTGAGGGAGGTTTTCCTTCTAGTCATTTTGCTCAGTGCAGAGTGGCCAAAAACAAGTTGTATTGGGAAAAGGAGAAAAAGAGAGAGAAGGAAAGAAAAGAGAAAAATAAAAAAGAGAAAGAAGAAAAAAAAAGGGGGGGGGAAAGAGAAGAAAAAGAAAGAAAAAGAAAGAAAGGAGAAAAAAGAAAAAAAAGGGTGGGGTGGGGTGGGGGAAGCAATCAGAAATCAAGAAGAAAGAAAGAAAAAAAAAGCACAAAACAAACAAAAAACAAAAACAAAAAAACACGGGGGAGTATCTTCCGATTCTGTGTACTTTAAGTCCCTTGACTTCCCTTGGAACTGGTCCGTCTCGCTGGTCTTCTGGGGGAGGGGCCTGCTGTGCTGATTCTCAGGTGTTAGCACTTGGGGGAGCTGCTCTGCCCCTGCCTGGTGCAGGGCTCAGTGGGGTTGTTCACCCCGTGAGGCCCCGGGAGGAAGCCCCAGTGGCGGGGGCAGCTCTGGGACCCTGGAGTCAGCTCCCGCAGTAGCTCTGGGGCTCTCCGTCTGCAGGGCCTGGAGGCTCCGGGGTGGGGCCGCTGATCTGCTCAGTTCCAGGCAGGAGCGTCCTTGCTGTCCTGGGCCCTCCTGGCCTCTGCCTGTCCTGGGGGAGGCCGGATCCTGGGCTGTGTCCCGGAGCCCTGTGCTCCGCAGCCTGCGCTGTTGGATTCGCGCTCCCGGCGGTGCACCCCCCTCCGCGGAGCAGCAGCCCGAGCCCCTCCGAGCTGTTCCCGGAGCCGCGCCGCCCCCTCCGCGCGGAGCTTCTTCCTCTGCCGGAGCCGCCGCCTCTGAGCTGTTCCCGGAGCCCCGCAGCCCCCTCCGCGGAGCCGCCGCCCGAGCCCCTCCGAGCTGCTCCGGTCCCGCCGAGCGCTGCAGCCCTTAGGGAGCTCGGCGCATCTCCCGGGGCGCAGTTCCTCTGTTACTGTCCCAGGGAGCCCGAGGGCGTCCCGCCTTTCTGGGGATCCTGCTCCAATTCCCCGGGAGGCCTTTCCGCGGGGAAGGTCGGTGCAGCTCCTGCTCCTCCGGGACGGGGCTCTCCTGTCCTGGGGACACTCGCCCCGGCCTCAGCCCGGCTCCTCGCGGGGCCCCTCCCCCTTGGAGGCCTTTTGTGTCTTTATTTCTTTTTCCCCGTCTTCCTACCTTGATAGACGCGTGAACTCTTCTCACTGTGGCGTTCCAGCTGGTCTCTCTTTAAATCTCTGGCCGAATTCGTAGATTTTCAGGATGATTGGATGGTTTTCTAGGTAATTTGTTGAGGACAGGTGACCTGGAGACCCTGCTCCTCCGCCATCTTGCCCCTCCCACTTTGCATGTTTTTAACAAGGATCATGTGCATCTTTGAGTAGTATTTTAGTATAAAGATCAACATACAAAAAAAAAGATCAACATACAATTATGGAGTTTCTATTGCCCATTATCTGTGCATTTGAACACATATTTTCCAATATAAATAATTTAGTGTAGTCACCCAAGTGGTTGATAAATTAATTTGCATTTTACTCAAAACAATCAAGGGGCACCTGGCTAGCTCAGTTGGTAGAGCATGAAACTCTTGATTCTCCAGTTGTAAGATTGAACCCCAACTTGGGTATAGAGATTGCTTAAAAATATAAAGTCTTAAAAAAAAGACTCAATAAGTGAGGAAGGTAAAGTAAGAAACAAAAACAAAAACCACCACCACCAAATATATATATATATATATCAAATTGAAAAAAACACAAACTCCACAACCTATTAGCTTAATTTCTCCTTGTAAATAAGTTTTATTGTTTTATTTTTTAAGTATACTCTTCTACAAAATATACATCTCATAATTATTTATAAAACATTTTTGCAAGTATAATCTCAAATACATTGTGGACTGGACTAAGATTAAATATTGGTGGATTCTGCTTTAAGCTTTTCATTTGAAAGACTGAACAATACACTTGCTGTATATCTATTTAGAATATTCAATAAAATATCTTAAGTAAATATTTAAAATTAGGAACCAGCTACATAGCCACTACTTTCTTAAATATTTCACTATATATTTCTTCATACATGTAGTTTGTGTGTGTGTGCGTGCACATGCACACACTTGAACTCTAAACAACTTTGAATCCATAGGCACACTTCCTAGCCCCCAAGTAATTTGTGAATCCCAGAGGAATGAATACCCAGCAGATGGCTACCAAAAATAATACTCAAGTAGCTGAGTAGTTCCTTTACATTGCCATCTGCCATGTAATTCTCTATGAGACTGAAATATCTCAACTATAAAGTGTTCTGCCAAGATTTAGCAAGACCCATGCCCAACTAACAGGTAAGAAGAATTCTGCAACGGATAGGAAGTCTCTAAAACATTTATTAATATAAATTTTCTGGGAAAATTATTAATGTATTTAAAATTAATTAAATGTGTCACTATGTCAGGCTTTAGTAGAACAACTACATTTATATTTACATAGCCATCTGCTAGTATTTGCATAGTTATACCTCCTGGGTTGCAAAAGCTTACTCCACAAAGAACACACTGTTTGTCAGTACACTTGCATACCTGTCAATCAGTTCTGGTCTCTAAATATCCACAAAACCAAATGTAAAGGAGAAGAGAAATCAACTTAGGTGTCTCAATATATCAAAAGTGATTGACGATGCCAGTAAATGGTAAAACAGAATATTTTGGATTCCCTGTGACACAGAAAAGTATTATACAAACGTTTTAATTAATTTAAGACAAGAAAAAGATTCCTAATAATAGTTTCTGCATTTTTTTAAGTGGGAGAAGGCACACAACAGTTCTTTCAGTGTGAATTAAGTGTTAAGAACAATTGATGGCTGTTATGAAAAAGTACTTTTGATATCTTATTGCATCATCTACTCATAGTATATCTGTAATTCTGTTTTCCTATAATGCAAGTATAAATGTAAACATATGTATTTATTTAGTCTGTGGAACTAATCCAGAATATGATTTTGACTATTCAAATCTGCAGACACCTAAGCAACAGCAAGTTAAAGTGTGTGTGTGTGTTTGTGTGTATAAAATGCAAACATTGTCCAGTAATCACTTAGTATTCATTTGCTGGAAACCTAAGTAATGAAAGGATAACAAAAGATACGCAATGGAAATTAAAAAATAGTTTGAACTAGATGATAATGAAAATATGACATAAAATTAGTAAAATGTAGCTTTAATATATGTATTAGAAATGAGAATAGGTAAAAGATCAATGTAAAGAGGCTAAAATAAAGTAATATATTGAAATCAAAGACGGTAGAATGAGGAAAAGAAAAGTAAACCTTTAAGAAGAATTTCAGAACTCAAAAAGTTTATTCTATAAATATTAATGAAATAATAAAACTCTAAAAGATGCCTCAAGATAAGAAATAAAAAAGAAAACATACATTATCATTATCAAGAACCAAAAAAGGACCATCAATATAGACTCTTAGATGTTAAAATGATGGTAAGAATATCTGATAAGCAACTTCATTCAATAAATTTATGTTTTACATGAAAAGAACTAAGTCTAAAAAAATCAAATTAACAAAACAACACATGAAAGAAATAGAAAAACTAAATTACTGCACATCTTTTATAGAAATTTGAATCCTATCTATAAACCTTCCACAAAGCAATTACAGGCTCTGAAGACTATACTGGTAACTTTTTCCTAATATTTGAGAATTGTATATCAATTTTGTATATTCTCTTCTAGGGAATAAATAAAAAGAGGTTAGTTTCCACCTCACTTTATGAGGCCAGGAAAAATTCAGGACTCACAAATCAAACTTGAAGAAGGACATTATAAAAAAATAATGGGTCAATATCTCCCATAAATTAGTCACAAAAATTATTAGCAAAATAATTAAAATTTAAATCTATACATATAGAATATTAATAAAAATAAATCAGGTCAGTTAATCCTATCAATAGAATAAATGAAAAAGTGCATGTTTCAATAGATGGAACTACAATTAACAAAAGTAAACATTTGTTCATAAGATAAATTATAAAAATTTAGGAATGAAGTGATATCATTAATTTAATAAAGAGCATAGGTGTGAAACATTATACTTAGTTGGTAAATACTGAACATTATTACCCTGAGTTCATGAATAAGACTAGATGTTGAATGAAAGACTCCTAACTCTGGGAAACGAACTAGGGGTGGTGGAAGGGGAGGTGGGCGGGGGTGGGGGTGACTGGGTGATGGGCACTGAGGGGGGCACTTGATGGGATGAGCACTGGGTGTTTTTCTATATGTTGGCAAATTGAACACCAATATAAAATAAATTTATTAAAAAAAAGACTAGATGTTGATTATCATTACCTCTATTCAAATTATGCTGAATGTTTGTTAAAGCAAGAAAAGAAAGCATAAAAATGAAAAAAATGGATATTTAATTACACTACAAATACTATGATTTTGTAATGAAATAACTCAAGAGAACCTGCAATCTTTAAAAATTAATAAATCAATTTAGTAAAGTCATTGCACATATACATTTACCTTTCTGTATATTAAGAGCTAATAACTTAAAGTTTCCATTCATATAAACAACTAACAAAGATGAACTACAGCTCTACATTAAAACTATAAAAAAATTGGTTGACACGCTACTACCCATATAAAACCCTAAGGATGTCACCAAAAAACTATTAGAACTGATGAATGAATTCAGTCACAGTCACATTCAGTCAACCAATGAATGAAGGTCGCAGAATACAAAATCAATATACAGATATCCATTGCATTTCTATACACCAATAATGAAGCAGCAGAAAGAGAAATTAAGAAAACAATCCCATTTATAATTGCACCAAAAGAATAAAATACTTAAGAATAAACTTAGCAACATAGATGAAAGACCAGTAGTGTGAAAAGTGTAAAATGTTGATGAAAGAAACTGAAGATGACACAAAGAAATGGAAAAAAAATCCCATAGCTCATGGATCAGAAGAATAAGTAGTGTTAAAATGTCTATACTACCCTAAAGCAATCTACACATTTAAGGCAATCCTTATCAAAATGCCAGCAGCATTTTACACAAAAAGAGAACAATCATAACCCTTGTATGTAACCACAAAAGACCCTGAATAGCCAAAGAACCTTGAAAAAAGAAAAGCAAACCTGGAGTCCTCATGACTCCAGACTTCAAGTTATATTACAAAGCTATAGTGATTAAAACAGTAAAGTACTGGCACAAAAAGTACAAATATAGATCAATGGAACAGATTAGAAAACCCATAAATAAACCTCCAATTGTATGGATAATTTATCTTCACCAAAGCAGGAAAGAAACTCCAATGGGGAAAAATATCTTCAACAAATGGTGTTGGGATAATTGGGCAGCTACATGCCAAAGAATGAAAATGGACCACATTTGCACCATACACAAAAATAAACTCAAAATGGATTGAGGATCTAAAAGTGACACCAGAAACCATAAAAATCCTAAAAGACAGGATAGGCAATCATTTATCTGACTTTGGCTGTAACAATATTTTTCTAGACATGTCTCCTGAGGGAGGGAAACAAAAGCAAAAATAAACTATTGGAATGACATCAAAATAAAAAGCTTCTGCACAGTGAAGGAAACAACAAAACTAAAAAGCAATCTACTGAGTAGGAGAAGATATTTTCAAATAATATATCTGATAAAAAGTTCATATCTAAAGTATATAATTTATACAACTCAACAACCCCAAAAGCAATAATCCAGTTAAAAATGGGGCAGAAGACATGAACAGACATTTCTCCAAAGACCAGCTGGCCAACAGCGAAATGCAAATCAAAATGAAAATGAAGTATCACTTCACATCTGTCAGAATGGCTGAACTAAAAAACACGAGATATGAGTATTGGTGAGGATGTAGAAAAATGGAAACCTTCTTGCACTGTTGGTGGAAATGCAAACTGGTGCATCCACTCTGGAAGACAGTATGGAGGTTTCTCAAAAAGTTAAAAACAGGGGATCCCTGGGTGGCGCAGCGGTTTGGCGCCTGCCTTTGGCCCAGGGCGCGATCCTGGAGACCTGGGATCGAATCCCAGGTCGGGCTCCCGGCATGGAGCCTGCCTCTCCCCCCTCCTGTGTCTCTGCCTCTCTCTCTCTCTCTGTCTCTCTCTCATAAGTAAATAAATAAATAAATCTAAAATAAAAAAATAAAAAAAATAAAATAAAATAAAATAAAAAAGGGTTACCTTGACCAATCTATCTCTAGTCTTGTCCATTCAAGATAGAATTGTTAGATAAAAGAAACAAATTGGAACTTCAGATAAACAACTACCGAACAATAACAAATAATGTACCACGTAGGGCATGATTATACTAAAAATTTGTTATTGTTCTAAAAATCTAATTGAAGTGGTAACCTGTTTTTCATTGTTGTTGCTGTTGGTTTTGCTTATTTGGTTTCCTTCAGGCAATCCTAATTCAAGTATAATAGTACATTAGTGGTTCTGCAAATGTAGCATGTTTAAGAAGGACCTAGAGGGTTTGATAAAACACAAGATTGCTGAGACCCAACCTGAGTGTACTAAATGTAGGGAGAGCTTTGAGCATTTGCACTTCTATTAAGTTTCCAAGTGATGCTGATGCTGAGAAAACTTGGGATAAGATTGGATTCATGAGCGTTAACATCCCTTTAAACTTTTAATCTCCATTAATCCGTATTTTCTACCTGCAAAAACAGTTTATTAAAGTCATTAAAT
Source organism: Vulpes lagopus (assembly GCF_018345385.1). NCBI lineage: Eukaryota > Metazoa > Chordata > Mammalia > Carnivora > Canidae > Vulpes > Vulpes lagopus. The sequence continues at coordinate 13,501 of NW_024570630.1, read as the reverse complement.
CACCATTTAAGATTATTTCAATTCTTGATCTATAAATTTTTTTCTCAAAATATTTCATAATGTGACAGAATATTTTAAAGTAATTATAATGACTCTTACTAAAAGTTCAGTTAATATTCTGTACACATTCTTGCTAATATTTTCTTCCACTTAGGCCCAGTATAATATTAAATATGCTTAATAAATAAATGCTGCCTTATCTGTAACTTTGACACAATCTTACTTTTTCTGCTTTCCTTTGAGAACAAACTCTCTAATGAACATTGGAGTTTTACACCTACTATAGTTCAAATAACTCCTGAAGAAACAAATAGCTTTGGTGATACAACAGCCTTAAGCTACTTTGCCTTTTCAGTAAATTTGTATGTGGGAAATACCGGATCTCTATTGAAAAGCTTCTGTATTCCTTCCTGTTTCTCATCAAGTGTATAATTTGGTCTTATCCTAACCCCTTACTTCACAACCTTGGCTAGTATCTTCTACAAGTCTTAAACATGCCCATGAGAAATAGATCTTGTGCACTGTGGCTCCCTGTCAACTTCTAGCCCATGATCTTTTCTCCCTGTAAAAATATGTGAGTCACAAAAAGAAGCTGTAACTTTATCTAGAAGGTAAACACACTAATATGCTTATTTATTTTCAGTTAAAATTAGTGTTTTTTAATTTGGAACTTCCTGCCTCCAGTGGCCATCACAGGTACAAGACATAGTACATAATACATCAGTATTAGGATCTATAGTCTCAAGCCTATGAAACAATTATGTTTGCGAACTTTGTTTCTCTATTCAATATTTATATATGATTGATACTTAAAATTCCCTCCATGAATCCTCAGGTTTTTCTTGTTAATGTTTACCTGTTTGATTTTCAGTTGTCCTGACCCCCCCTTGCAACACTTCCCAAATACATGTTTGTTCTTTTCCATATGAATTTCCTCTCTAGTCATTTGTGAGCAGCAGCATCTGAACAGACTTCTCATCTATAACTAGTCCCCCTACCTTGCATGCTTTGCCTGGTTCCATACTTTTTCAAATTCCCTGGTGACAGTAAAGTACACATCCATGATACCAACTATCATTGTCCTAGGATTCATAATATGATAAGTATTATTTACATTACTAAAATAAACAGTTCTTTTCAGAAAATTTACTTCTACCAATCCCTAAATATAGCCATGGGTGTCCAATATGGGCTACTCACAGTTGATGGTTTCAATTCTAAGACTTTTAAGAACATTCATTCAAAACATTACTGTAGCATATTGTGGAGGCTGAGAAAAATTAAGGCCATTCCACGTTAAGTTTAGCATTAGCACAAGTACAGCCATCTTAGGCCCCTGTGAATAAGAGCTGAACTTTACAGAAAAAACTGCAGAATGTCCTCGGCAGAGAATCCCATATTAGAAAGACAACAGAGTTCAGAATTGCCCTCAGCAGAGAATTCTATATCAGAAAGCCCCATATTAGAATGAGAACAGAGCTCAATGCCCTTGAAAGCTCCATATCAGAATGTAAACAGAACTTGAGAAATTCCTCCACCCCTTCTGAAAATCCCCTAAACCAGCCCATAAAAAACCCAGCTGTAACCCACTTCGGGGTCCAAGTCCCTGCTCTGCTGTGTCAGGTACACTTGGACCGAAGCTTGAGCTTCCAAATAAACTCTCGTGTGCTTGCATCGGTGTTGGCTCCTTGGTGGTTTCTCAGATACATAATCTTGGGCACAACACATATAAATATATATGTGCATATATACACATATAGACTATGTCTATGCATATATATGTATATGTATTTATATATAGTTTTATGGAGTATCTTTATAAGATATATGATTAAAATATGTAATAATTAATAATCTCATGTAAATGTTATGATTGTGGATAGATAATTGATCAGTGAGAGGTGTGAATGCTTACATATCATTTCTCTGAAATTTCAGAGATTCATAAGCTACACCATGTAGGAGCTATGTTTCAAGAGCATTGAATACAAATAAACTATATAATATAATGATACACCTTATATAATGCTTCTTCTAAAATAGCTTTTATTTCTGAGTAAGGAGTCTCAATAGTACAACCATCCCAGGATGTCAGTAAATAGAAAAAAAAATAGTAAAAATACTTTGTTGGGGATCAAGTGAGCTTCTAGAAATATGGGAAATGTAGTAATGATAAAAGTTTCTGAGAAGTTTCCTGCCCTATATAAACTAGAAAGCAGAGATCAAGAGGTCAGTCTCTTCTTATGAATAATCATACTATGGCAGGAAAAAAGAAAAAAAAAAAGAAAAAGAAAAGAAATCTATCAATAAGAGCACCAGGAAATCCATGTTGTTTTAGCCATTAACTGGATTGTTGAATGGAAATGATTTTCAATATTATCAAAGTTACAACAGTTGGCAATAGTTGAACATGAACCACGCAACAAAATAATTGGTTTACAAACACTGTATTATTTTATCCTCAACAAAACCCTCTAAGGAATGTTTAGTCTTGCTCTCATTTTCTAAATTACGGAAGGATGACTCAGAGGCTAATTAAAATTTCCAAGGCTACATATTCGGAAAGAGGTACACAGTCTTAGAATTTAGATCTTGCCACCTTAACGTCTATGCTAAGTAGCCAAATGGGATGAGTTGAACCTATTCCTGAATATTGTAGAACATAAATTTGTTATTGTGTCACTGGACAATTCTTTGAATTTTCTGCTTAAATTAAGATGTGCATAGACAGAAAATTTTCTTCTGACAGAGTTTTCTTTTGCTAAGTAGCCAAATGGGATGAGTTGAACCTATTCCTGAATATTGTAGAACATAAATTTGTTATTGTGTCACTGGACAATTCTTTGAATTTTCTGCTTAAATTAAGATGTGCATAGACAGAAAATTTTCTTCTGACAGAGTTTTCTTTTTCCTTTGATGCTATTTAACTATCACCATTTATTGGAACACAGAAGCATTTCTAAGGATATGTCAAGAAAAAAAAAAATCCAACACCCAGCACCAGGATCAAACTACAACGAATGTAACAACAGACGGTACCACTTAGTTTAAAGGTCATTTGTGTGCTCGCAAAATACAAGTTTAAAAGGTTAGAATCCATGAAGCTTTAAATAGCGAATCAAAGTTTTGTTTGCATTAGCTTTATTCAGTGTGACTTCCATTCTTTCAATTCACTATAAACCTCTTCAGGAAATTTCTGCTTAGTTTTCTTTCAGAAGAAAGCCCAAAGCAAAGTACCAGAGACATATTTAAAAATTCACTTGTACTCAAAAAAAAAATTGTTTTGTATAGCCTAACTTAACCCATTGAAGGAAGTTTATTATAACGAATATTACTTTAAAAATATGTTGGCTATCTAGAATAAAATACTCAAAATTTATTAACTCGTGTTCTTTTAGTATAACTTTCCATGAAACACAAGATATTTGCTAATTTTATTTTTTTTCAAATTGATAGTACTGATTTTTCCCTTATAAAGTATTATTTGTAGAACTTAATACACCTATTAACTTCAATTTCCATTTGCTTTCATTTGAAAATTATCCTATAATTAAGGTAAAATCTTCTTTAATTTCCATAATAGATTTGTATGGTTTCAGAAGGCCAAAAGTATGTCAGTTGTGACACTGACAAGACCAATTTTATCTCAGTTGTCAAAATGTTGTCTATATTCAAGTCTTCATCCCAATTAAAATGAGAGTGAGATTCTCTAATGAAAAAAAACTTGAGGTACTTCCCTTTTGTGGCTCACTCCCTTTCCACGGCCACCGCCTGGTTATCTTTGGCTCTTTCACCATGCCTGGGCCACTTCCTTTGAATGCAGAAGCCTGCTGGCCAAAAGATGTGGGAATTGCTGCCCTTGAGATCTATTTTCCTTCTCAATTTGTTGATCAAGCAGAGTTGGAAAAATATGATGGTGTAGATGCTGGAAAGTATATTATTGGCATGGGCCAAGCCAAGATGGGCTTCTGCACAGATAGAGAAGATATCAACTCTCTTTGCCTGACTGTGGTTCAGAATCTTATGGAGAGACAGCATTTTGTATGATTGCATTGGGCATTTAGAAGTTGGAACAGAGACAATCATGGACAAATCAAAATCCGTGAAGACTAATTTGATGCAGCTCTTTGAGGAGTCTGGGAACACAGATATAGAAGGAATAGATACAACCAATGCATGCTATGGAAGCACAGCTGCTGTCTTAAATGGGGTTAATTGGATTGAGTCCAGCTCCTGGGATGGACAGTATGCCCTGGTAGATGCAGGAGATATTGCTGTATATGCCACAGGAAATTCTAGACCTACAGGTGAAGTGAGATCTGTTGCTCTGCTAATTCGGGCAAATGCGCCTTTAATTTTTGACCAAGGACTTCGTGGGACACATATGTAACATGCCTATGCCTTTTACAAGCCTGACATGCTTTCGGAATATCCTATAGTAGATGGGAAACTCTCCATACAGTGGTACTTCGGTGGACTAGACCGCTGCTATTCTATCACAAAAAGATCCAAGCCCAGTGGCAGAAACAGGGAAATGATAAAGACTTTACCTTGAATGATTTTGGTTTCATGATCTTCCACTCACCCTACTGTAAGCTGGTTCAGAAGTCTCTGGCTCAGATTTTGCTGAATGACATCCTTAATGACCAGAACAGAGATAAAAATAGTATCTGTAGTGGCCTGGAAGCCTTTGGGGATGTTAAATTAGAAGATACCTAGTTTGATAGAGATGTGGAAAAGGCATTTATGAAGGCTAGTGCTGAACTCTAATCAGAAAACAAAGGCATCTTTGCTTGTGTCAAATCAAAATGGACATATGTACACATCGTCTGTTTATGGCTCCCTCGCTTCTGTTCTAGCACAGTACTCACCTCAACAGCTAGCAGGAAAGAGGACTGGTGTGTTCTCTTATGGCTCTGGTTTGGCTGCCACCCTGTACTCCCTTGGAGTTATGCAAGATGCCACACCAGGGTCTGGTCTTGATAAAATAACTGCAAGTTTATGTGACCTCAAATCAAGACTTGACTCAAGAACTTATGTGGAACCAGATGTCTTTGCTGAAAACATGAAGCTCAGAGAGCACACTCATCACTTGATGAACTATATTCCTCAGAGCTCAGTAGATTCCCTCTTCGAAGGGACCTGGTACCTCGTCAGAGTGGATGAGAAGCACAGGAGGACCTATGCCCAGAGCCCTCCCCCAGCGACCATACTCTGGGTGAAGGAGTAGGACTCATACATTCAAGTGCAGCCACTGAGCATATTCCAAGTCCTGCTAAGAAAGTGCCAAGACTCCCTGCCACAGCAGCAGAACCCGAAGCAGCTGTCTTTAGTAACAGGGAGCATTAAGATACTTCTATGAGGTGGAAGACTTCAGTGCGGGTTGGGGTGGAGGGTCTGTATAGGAACAGTTCTGGGAATGGGACGTCTGGGGACAATTTTAAAGGATTACATGTTGTGTAACTTTTTATGTGACTGACATGAAGCCTGGAAAACTATCGTGTTCTTGGGGGAGTCTCTTTGCTCAATTTGCTCGCATGCTTCCTATTGTGGTCCAGCCAGTGCTCAATCTACGGGAGTAATGTTAAAGGGCTCTGTAAACTTCATACCTCTCTGGCCATTTGTATGCATGAAGCTTAGTTTTTAAATGTGGTATCATGAATCATGTGCTTCAGGTGAAGAAAGCCGAGGTACTAGTCTCCAATTTTAATTTTTTTAAACACGTAAGACTTTTGTACTTTGAACCAACAAGCTTACTAAAAGTACCTGTGATTTTTGAAAAAAAAAGTTTCTAGTTTAGGGAATGTAGTCTTAAAATGTGGTATGCACAAACCCTGTTTAGAAATGGCAAGACACATACATTCTTTGTCTATAATTTATAAATCCTAAAGAGGGAGAAGAGTTGGAATGGTTCTGGAAACTGGAATGTTGCTTTAAATCCAGGCCAGCAGTCGCGAGTTATTATAATGACCTCTGAACAGAGAGATGCTAGCACTGAGCAGACGTCTGGTATAGACAACATGGTACACTGGAAAACTATGGACGTAGCTCTGGGTCTGCTTCGGAATCATTGGTTCAAGGTGGAGATGGTAATAGAGAGGTGTATGAGGAAGCTGTTGCAATCTTTCTTTGCGCCTTATTTTAAACAATAAATAAAACATTTTTCTGGCTGCCTTTTAAAAATTTAAAACAAAATAGAAGGATGGGGCACAGGGCATTATTAGGTTACCTGTGATACTTCAGTGTTATAAATTCAACTAAATTTATATTTTATCTAAAATAAACTTACACAAGCATGAACTGTAATGTTTCAAATTGCAAGGTAATATGTAATGTAATGTGTGTAAAATACTCTTGTCTAATATTAACTAGTGGTATTTTGATTTGTACAATTTGTTAAAATGACTTTAACATCCACTGATGTAGATTAATAATGTAAGTTCACATTTAAAGACTAATGGGAGGGGGAGGGGCAAGATGGCGGAGGAGTAGGGTCTCCAGGTCACCTGTCCTCAGCAAATTACCTAGAAAACCATCCAATCATCCTGAAAACCTACGAATTCGGCCTGAGATTTAAAGAGAGACCAGCTGGAATGCTACAGTGAGAAGAGTTCGCGCTTCTATCAAGGTAGGAAGACGGGGAAAAAGAAATAAAGAAACAAAAGGCCTCCAAGGGGGAGGGGCCCCGCGAGGAGCCGGGCTGAGGCCGGGGCGAGTGTCCCCAGGACAGGAGAGCCCCGTCCCGGAGGAGCAGGAGCTGCACCAACCTTCCCCGCGGAAAGGGGCTCCCCGGGAATTGGAGCAGGATCCCCAGAAAGGCGGGGATGCCCTCGGGCTCCCTGGGACAGTAACAGAGGAACTGCGCCCCGGGAGAGTGCGCCGAGCTCCCTAAGGGCTGCAGCGCTCGGCGGGACCCGGAGCAGCTCGGAGGGGCTCGGGCGGCGGCTCCGCGGAGGGGGCTGCGCGGCTCCGGGAACAGCTCAGCGGCGGCGGCTCGGGCGGAGGAAGAAGCTCCGCGCGGAGGGGGCTGCGCGGCTCCGGGAACAGCTCGGAGGGGCTCGGGCGGCGGCTCCGCGGAGGGGGCTGCGCGGCTCCGGGAACAGCTCAGCGGCGGCGGCTCGCGCGGAGGAAGAAGCTCCGCGCGGAGGGGGCTGCGCGGCTCCGGGAACAACTCGGTGGGGCTCGGGCGGCGGCTCCGCGGAGGGGGCTGCACCGCCGGGAGCGCGAATCCAACAGCGCAGGCCCCGGAGCACAGGGCGCCGGGACACAGCCCAGGATCCGGCCTCCCCCGGGACAGTCAGAGGCCGGGCGGGCCCAGGACAGCGAGGACGCTCCTGCCTGGAACTGAGCAGATCAGCGGCCCCGCCCCGGAGCCCCCAGGCCCTGCAGACGGAGAGCCCCGGAGCTACTGCGGGGGCTGACTCCAGGGTCCCAGAGCTGCCCCTGCCACTGTGGCTTCCTCCCGGGGCCTCACGGGGTGAACAACCCCCACTGAGCCCTGCACCAGGCAGGGGCAGAGCATCTCCCCCAAGTGCTAACACCTGAGAATCAGCACAGCAGGCCCCTCCCCCAGAAGACCAGCGAGACGGACCAGTTCCAAGGGAAGTCAAGGGACTTAAACTACACAGAATCGGAAGATACTCCCCCGTGGTTTTTTTTGTTTTGTTTTTGTTTTTTTTTGTTTGTTTTGTGCTTTTTTTTTTTCTCTCTTTCTTCTTGATTTCTGATTGCTTCCCCCACCCACCCCCCCTTTTTTTTCTTTTTTCTCCTTTCTTTCTTTTTCTTTTTCTTCTCTTTTCCCCCCTATTTTTTTCTTCTTTCTCTTTTTTCTTTTTCTCTTTTCTTCCTTCTCTCTCTTTTTCTCCTTTTCCCAATACAACTTGTTTTTGGCCACTCTGCACTGAGCAAAATGACTAGAAGGAAAACCTTACCTCAAAAAAAAGAATCAGAAACAGCCCACTCTCCCACAGAGTTACAAAATATGGATTACAATTCAATGTCAGAAAGCCAATTCAGAAGCACTATTTTACAGCTACTGGTGGCTCTAGAAAAAACCATAAAGGACTCAAGAGACTTCATGACTGCAGAATTTAGATCCAATCAGGCAGAAATTAAAAATCAATTAAATGAGATGCAATCCAAGCTAGAAGTCCTAACGACGAGGCTTGACGAGGTGGAAGAACGAGTGAGTGACATAGAAGACAAGTTGATGGCAAAGAGGGAAACTGAGGAAAAAAGAGACAGGCAATTAAAAGACCATGAGGATAGATTAAGGGAAATAAATGATAGCCTGAGGAAGAAAAACCTACGTTTAATTGGGGTTCCTGAGGGCGCCGAAAGCGACAGAGGGCCAGAATATGTATTTGAACAAATCCTAGCTGAAAACTTTCCGAATCTGGGAAGGGAAACAGGCATTCAGATCCAGGAAATAGAGAGATCCCCCCCTAAATTCAACAAAAACCGTTCAACACCTCGACATTTAATAGTGAAGCTTGCAAATTCCAAAGATAAGGAGAAGATCCTTAAAGCAGCAAGAGAAAAAAAGTCCCTGACTTTTATGGGGAGGAATATTAGGGTAACAGCAGACCTCTCCACAGAGACCTGGCAGGCCAGAAAGGGCTGGCAGGATATATTCAGGGTCCTAAATGAAAAGAACATGCAACCAAGAATACTTTACCCAACAAGGCTTTCATTCAAAATGGAAGGAAAGATAAAGAGCTTCCAAGACAGGCAGGAACTGAAAGAATATGTAACCTCCAAACCAGCTCTGCAAGACATTTTAAGGGGGACTCTTAAAATTCCCCTTTAAGAAGAAGTTCAGTGGAACAATCCACAAAAACAAGGACTGAATAGATATGATGACACTAAACTCATATCTATCAATAGTAACTCTGAATGTGAACGGGCTTAATGACCCCATCAAAAGGCGCAGGGTTTCAGACTGGATAAAAAAGCAGGACCCATCTATTTGCTGTCTACAAGAGACTCATTTTAGACAGAAGGACACCTACAACCTGAAAATAAAAGGTTGGAGAACCATTTACCATTCAAATGGTCCTCAAAAGAAAGCAGGGGTTGCCATCCTTATATCAGATAAATTAAAATTTACCCCGAAGACTATAGTGAGAGATGAAGAGGGACACTATCTCATACTCAAAGGATCTATCCAACAAGAGGACTTAACACTCCTCAATATATATGCCCCGAATGTGGGAGCTGCCAAATATTTAAACCAATTAATAACCAAACTCAAGAAATACCTTGATAATAATACACTTATACTTGGTGACTTCAATCTAGCTCTTTCTACCCTGGATAGGTCTTCTAAGCACAACATCTCCAAAGAAACGAGAGCTTTAAATGATACACTGGACCAGATGGATTTCACAGATATCTACAGAACTTTACATCCAAACTCAACTGAATACACATTCTTCTCAAGTGCACATGGAACTTTCTCCAGAATAGACCACATACTGGGTCACAAATCGGGTCTGAACCGATACCAAAAGATCGGGATAGTCCCCTGTATATTCTCAGACCATAATGCCTTGAAATTAGAACTTAATCACAACAAGAAATATGGAAGGACCACAAACACGTGGAGGTTAAGGACCATCCTGCTAAAAGATGAAAAGGTCAACCAGGAAATTAAGGAAGAATTAAAAAGATTCATGGAAACTAATGAAAATGAAGATACAACCGTTCAAAATCTTTGGGATGCAGCAAAAGCAGTCCTGAGGGGGAAATACATCGCAATACAAGCATACATTCAAAAACTGGAAAGATCTCAAATTCAAAAGCTCACCTTACACATAAAGGAACTAGAGAAAAAGCAACAAATAGACCCCACCCCCAGCAGAAGAAGAGAGTTAATTAAAATTCGAGCAGAACTCAATGATATCGAGACCAAAAGAACTGTGGAACAGATCAACAGAACCAGGAGTTGGTTCTTTGAAAGAATTAATAAGATAGATAAACCATTAGCCAACCTTATTAAAAAGAAGAGAGAGAAGACTCAAATTAATAAAATCATGAATGAGAAAGGGGACATCACTACCAACACCAAGGAAATACAAACGATTTTAAAAACATATTATGAACAGCTGTACGCCAATAAATTAGGAAATCTAGAAGAAATGGACGCATTCCTGGAAAGCCACAAACTACCAAAACTGGAGCAGGAAGAAATAGAAAACCTGAACAGGCCAATAACCAGGGAGGAAATTAAAGTAGTCATCAAAAACCTCCCAAGACACAAGAGTCCAGGGCCAGATGGCTTCCCAGGGGAATTCTATCAAACGTTTAAAGAAGAAATCATACCTATTCTACTAAAGCTGTTTGGAAAGATAGAAAGAGATGGAGTACTTCCAAATTCGTTCTATGAGGCCAGCATCACCTTAATTCCAAAACCAGACAAAGACCCCACCAAAAAGGAGAATTACAGACCAATATCCCTGATGAACATGGATGCAAAAATTCTCAACAAGATACTAGCCAATAGGATCCAACAACACATTAAGAAAATTATTCACCATGACCAAGTAGGATTTATCCCTGGGACACAAGGCTGGTTCAACACTCGTAAAACCATCAATGTGATTCATCATATCAGCAAGAGAAAAACCAAGAACCATATGATACTCGCATTAGATGCAGAGAAAGCATTTGACAAAATACAGCATCCATTCCTGATCAAAACCCTTCAGAGTGTTGGGATAGAGGGAACTTTCCTCGACATCTTAAAAGGCATCTACGAAAAGCCCACAGCAAATATCATTCTCAATGGGGAAGCACTGGGAGCCTTTCCCCTAAGATCAGGAACAAGACAGGGATGTCCACTCTCACCACTGCTGTTCAACATAGTTCTGGAAGTCCTCGCCTCAGCAATCAGACAACAAAAAGACATTAAAGGCATTCAAATTGGCAAAGAAGAAGTCAAACTCTCCCTCTTCGCCGATGACATGATACTCTACATAGAAAACCCAAAAGCCTCCACCCCCAGATTGCTAGAACTCATACAGCAATTTGGTAGCGTGGCAGGATACAAAATCAATGCCCAGAAATCAATGGCATTTCTATACACTAACAATGAGACTGAAGAAAGAGAAATTAAGGAGTCAATCCCATTTACAATTGCACCCAAAAGCATAAGATACCTAGGAATAAACCTAACCAAAGAGGTAAAAGATCTATACCCTAAAAACTATAGAACACTTCTGAAAGAAATTGAGGAAGACACAAAGAGATGGAAAAATATTCCATGCTCATGGATTGGCAGAATTAATATTGTAAAAATGTCAATGTTACCCAGGGCAATTTATATGTTTAATGCAATCCCTATCAAAATACCATGGGCTTTCTTCAGAGAGTTAGAACAAATTATTTTAAGATTTGTGTGGAATCAGAAAAGACCCCGAATAGCCAGGGGAATTTTAAAAAAGAAAACCTTAGCTGGGGGCATCACAATGCCAGATTTCAGGTTGTATTACAAAGCTGTGGTCATCAAGACAGTGTGGTACTGGCACAAAAACAGACACATAGATCAATGGAACAGAATAGAGAACCCAGAAGTGGACCCTGAAATGTACGGCCATCTAATATTCGATAAAGGAGGAAAGACTATCCATTGGAAGAAAGACAGTCTCTTCAATAAATGGTGCTGGGAAAATTGGACATCCACATGCAGAAGAATGAAACTGGACCACTCTCTTTCACCATACACAAAGATAAACTCAAAATGGATGAGAGATCTAAATGTGAGACAAGATTCCATCAAAATCCTAGAGGAGAACACAGGCAACACCCTTTTTGAACTTGGCCACAGTAACTTCTTGCAAGATACATCCACGAAGGCAAAAGAAACAAAAGCAAAAATGAACTATTGGGACTTCATCAAGATAAGAAGCTTTTGCACAGCAAAGGATACAGTCAACAAAACTAAAAGACAACCTACAGAATGGGAGAAGATATTTGCAAATGACATATCAGATAAAGGGCTAGTTTCCAAAATCTATAAAGAACTTATTAAACTCAACACCAAAGAAACAAACAATCCAATCATGAAATGGGCAAAAGACATGAAGAGAAATCTCACAGAGGAAGACATGGACATGGCCAACAAGCACATGAGAAAATGCTCTGCATCACTTGCCATCAGGGAAATACAAATCAAAACCACAATGAGATACCACCTCACACCAGTGAGAATGGGGAAAATTAACAAGGCAGGAAACAACAAATGTTGGAGAGGATGTGGAGAAAAGGGAACCCTCTTACACTGTTGGTGGGAATGTGAACTGGTGCAGCCACTCTGGAAAACTGTGTGGAGGTTCCTCAAAGAGTTAAAAATAGACCTGCCCTACGACCCAGCAATTGCACTGTTGGGGATTTACCCCAAAGATTCAGATGCAATGAAACGTCGGGACACCTGCACCCCGATGTTTCTATCAGCAATGGCCACAATAGCCAAACTGTGGAAGGAGCCTCGGTGTCCATCGAAAGATGAATGGATAAAGAAGATGTGGTTTATGTATACAATGGAATATTACTCAGCAATTAGAAACGACAAATACCCACCATTTGCTTCAACGTGGATGGAACTGGAGGGTATTATGCTGAGTGAAATAAGTCAATCGGAGAAGGACAAACAGTGTATGTTCTCATTCATTTGGGGAATATGAATAATAGTGAAAGGGAATATAAAGGAAGGGAAAAGAAATGTTGGGAAATATCAGGAAGGGAGACAGAACATAAAGACTCCTAACTCGGGGAAACGAACTAGGGGTGGTGGAAGGGGAGGAGGGCGGGTGTTGGAGGGGAATGGGTGACGGGCACTGAGGTGGACACTTGACGGGATGAGCACTGGGTGTTTTTCTGTATGTTGGTAAATTAAACACCAATAAAAGTTAATTAAAAAATAAATAAATAAAAAAATAAAGACTAATGGGAAAATGGTGCATGTAATACTTTCACAAGTGTTGGGAGTTTAGTATGTTTTGAAGAGAGTAATTTAACTTTTGCGTGTCAGGAAATGGGTTTTTCTCAAAGTCCATTGCTGGCAATGGGCAAGCCTCATAATACTGGCACAGAGCATTAACTGTACACCTTATTAACAGTGAGGTGAATAACTTTGAATAAAGTTTTAAGAAATTTAAAAAAAAAGAAAGAAACTTGAAATATTGGTGGAAATCCAGAGGATTTGCAGTTCAAGACATAGAAGACTGGCAAGAACCACTTTAATAATTGCATGGTATGTCTCCTTTTCCATTTTACCTGTTGGCAAAAAATGTGATGAAAAATGGTCTGAAACATTAATGAAGGGTTTTAAGTCTTCAGCAAAGCAGAAACAACAGAAAATAATATGATATGTACCCAAGGGAATTTAAGAGGATCAGCGGGAATTGGTTAGTTTCTTGTCATCTGCTGCACACGGGAAAAAATTAAACCTTTATAATTTTTTATAAAGATCATCATGAACAGCTCTACAAAGATATATGTG
>NW_024570629.1:0-122992 GCF_018345385.1 Vulpes lagopus | reverse complement strand
GAAAATACTCGAATCGAATCGAATTGAAAATACTCGAATTGAATCGAAAATACTCGAATCGAATCAAACCGAATTGAAAATAATCGAAACGATACAAAAATACTCGAATCGATAGAAAATACTCAAGTAGAATCAAATCGAATCGAATATAATGAAAAGATTTGAAAATACTCGAATCGAATCGAATCGAATACAAAATAATCGAATCGAATAGATAATATTCGAATTGATCTTATTTCATTCAATTATTTCTGATTCGATTTGATTATTTTGTACTCAATTCGAGTATTTTCTATTCGATTCGAGTATTTTTGATTCGATTCGAGTATTTTGGAATGGATTCGAGTATTTTCGATTCAATTCAATTCTATTCAAGAATTTTCTATTCGATTCGTCTATTTTTGATTCAATTCGAGTATTTTCAATTTGATTCGAGTATTTTCAAACAATTCAATTCAATTCGAGTATTTTCGATTCAATTAGAGTATTTTTGATTCGATTCGATAATTTTTGAATATATTCGAGTATTTTCGATTCATTCGAGTATTTTCGATTCGATTCAAGTATTTTCAATCTATTAGATTATTTTCAATTCGATTCGATTCGATTTGATTCGAGTATTTTCTATTCGATTCGACTATTTTCGATTCAATTCGAGTATTTTCAATTCGATTCTATTCGATTCGAGTATTTTCGATTCGATTCGAGGATTTGCGAATTGATATGAGTATTTTCGATTGATTTCGAGTAGTTTCGATTTGATTTGACAATTTTCAATTTGATTTGAGTATTTTCAATTCGATTCAATTCGATTCGAGTACTTTCTAATGGATTCGAGGATTTTCGATTTGATTCGATTCGATTTGAGTAGTTTTGATCGATTCAAGTATTTTCGAATCGTTTCGATTATTTTCAATTCGATTCAATTTGATTCGATTCGAGTATTTTCTATTCTATTCGAGGATTTTCGATTCGATTCGATTTGATTTGAGTATTTTCAATCGATTCGAATATTTTCAAATCGTTTCAATTATTTTCAATTCGATTCAATTTGATTCGAGTATTTTCTGTTCTATTCGAGGATTTTCGATTCGATTCGATTTGATTTGAGTATTTTCAATCGATTCGAATATTTTCAAATCGTTTCAATTATTTTCAATTCGATTCAATTTGATTCAATTCGAGTATTTTCTGTTCTATTCGAGGATTTTCGATTCGATTCCATTCGATTTGAGTATTTTCGATTGATTCGCGTATTTTCAATTCGATTAGTGTATCTTCAATTCCTGAATGGAATTGAATATTCGATTCGAGTATTTTTGATTTGATTCGAGTATTTTTGATTTGACTCGAGAATTTTTGATTTAAGTCGAGTATTTTCGATTGGATTCGAGTATTTTCGATTGGATTTGAGTATTTTCAATTCAATTCGAGTATTTTCAATTTGATTCGATTCGATTCGAGTATTTTCATTTCGATTCGAGTACTTTCGAATAGATTTGAGGATTTGTGATTCGATTCGAGTATTTTCGATTGGATTCGAGTTTTTTTTATTTGATCGAGTATTTTCAATTCGATTAGATTCGAATCGAGTATTTTCTATTCGATTCGATTATTTTTGATTCGATTTATTTTTTTTGATTCGATTCCAGTATTTTTGATTCGATTCCAGTATTTTCAGTTCGATTTGATTCGATTCGAGTACTTTCGATTTGATTTGAGTATTTTCGATTCGATTCAATTCAATTTGACTATTTTCGATCGATTCGAGTATTTTCAATGCGATTCGAGTATTTTCAATGCGATTCGATTCAATTCGAGTATTTTCTATTCGATTCAAGTATTTTCAATTCGATTCGATTCTTACTTAGTATTTTCGATCGATTCGAGTATTTTCGAATCGTTTCGATTATTTTCAATTCGATTAGATTCGAGTCAAATATTTTCGATTCAATTCGACTATTTTCGATTCAATTAGAGTATTTTCAATTCGATTCTATTCGATTCAAGTATTTTCGATTCGATTCGAGTGTTATCGATTCGATTCGAGTATTTGTGAATCGATACGAGTATTTTCGATTGGATTCGAGTAGTTTCGATTTGATTCGACTATTTTCAATTCCATTCGAGTATTTTCAATTCCATTCGATTCGATTTGAGTATTTTCTATGCGATTCGAGTATTTTCGATTGAATTCGAGTATTTTCAATTCGAGTCGATTCGCTTCGAGTATTTTCGATTAGAATCAAGTTGTTTCTATTCGATTCGAGGATTTGCGATTCGATTCGAGTATTTTCGATTGGATTCGATTCTATTTGAGTATTTTTGATCGATTCGATTATTTTCGAATCATTTTTTATTATTTTCAATTCGATTTGAGTCGATTCGAGTATTTTCTAATCGAATCAAGTAGTTTCGAGTATTCTAAACTCCTCGAATTCGAAACTACTCGAAATTCAAGGAATATTCGAGTATTGTCGAATCATTTTGATTATTATCAATTTGATTCGATTCAATTCGATATGAGTATTTTCCAATCGAATCGAGTAGTTTCGATTCGATTCGAGGATTTGCGATTCAATTCGAGTATTTTCGATTGGATTCGAGTTTTTTATTTGATTCGAGTATTTTCAATTCGATTAGAGTATTTTCAATTTGATTCGATTCGATTCGAGTATTTTTTACTCTATTCGAGTATTTTCGATTCGATTTGAGTATTTTCAATTCAATTCGAATCGAGTATTTTCTATTCGAATCGATTATTTTCGATTCAATTAAATTTTTTTGATTCAATTCGAGTATTTTCGATTCAATTCGAGTATTTTGGATTCGATTAGAGAATTTTTTATTCGATTCGATTCGGTTTGAGTATTTTTAATTGATTCGAGTATTTTCGAATCGTTTCAATTATTTTCAATTCGATTTGATTTTATTCGAGTCTTTTCGATTCGATTAGTGTAATTTCAATTCCATTCAATTCGATTCGAGTATTTTCGATTCGATTAGTGTATTTTCAATTCCTTTCAAATCGATTTGAGTATTTTCGAATTGATTCGAGTATTTTCGATTCGATACGAGGATTTTCGATTCGATTCGAGTATTTTCGATTCGATTCGAGTGTTTTGGAATGGATTCGAGTATTTTCGATTCGATTTGAGGATTTTCGATTCCATTCGAGAATTTTCAATTCGCTTCGAGTATTTTCAATTGGATTTGAGTATTTTCGATTCGAATCAAGTTTTTTCCTTTCGATTGGAGTATTTTTGATTCGATTCAAATATTTTTGATTCGATTCGAGTATTTTGGAATGGATTCGAGTATTTTTGATTCGATTTGTGTATGTTCGATTCAATTCCAGTGTTCTCAATTCGATTCAATTCGATTCGAAAGTTTTCAGTTCGTTTTGAGTATTTTCAGTTCGATTCAAGTATTTTCAGTTCGATTCTATTGAATTCGCGTATTTTCTATTCGATTCGAGTATTGTGGATTCAATTCGAGTATTTTCAATTCGATTCGATTCTATTCAAGAATTTTTGATTCGATTCGAGTATTTTCTATTCGATTCAAGTATTTTCGATTCAATTCGAGTATTTTCAATTCGATTCGATTCTACTTGAGAATTTTTGATTCGATTCGACTATTTTCGATTGGATTCGAGTATTTTAGATTAGATTCGAGTATTTTGGAATATATTAGAGTATTTTTTATTCGATTTGAGGAATTTTGATTCCATTCGAGTATTTTCGATTCGATTCGAGTATTTTCGAATTGATTCGAGTATTTTCGATTTGTTTGGAGGATTTTCGATTCGATTCAAGTATTTTCAATTCGATTCTTTTGAATTCGGGTATTTTCTATTCGATTCGAATATTTTCGATTCTATTCGATTCGAGGATTTTCTATTCGAATCGAGTTTTTTCGATTCGTTTTGAGGATTTTGGAATATATTTGAGTATTTTCATTTCGATTTGTGGATTTTCGATTCCATTCGAGTATTTTCGATTCGATTTGAATATTTTCACGTCGGTTCGAGTATTTTGGAAGGGAATCGAATATTTTCGATTCGATTTGAGGATTTTCGATTCCATTCAAATATTTTTGATTCGATTAGAGTATTTTCAATTCAATTCTTTTCGATTCTGTATTTTCGATTCAATTCGAGTATTTTCTATTCGATTCGAGTATTTTCGATTCGATTAGAGTATTTTATATTCGATTAGAGTATTTTCTATTTGATTCGAGTATTTTCAATACGATTTGATTCGATTCGAGTATTTTTTATTCGATTCGAGTATTTTCGATTCGATTCAAGTATTTTCAATTCGATTCTATTAAATTTGGGTATTTTCTATTCGATTCGAGTATTGTGGGTTCAATTTGAGTATTTTCAATTCAATTTGATTCTATTCAAGAATTTTCAATTCGATTCGATTATTTTCGATTCGTTTTGAGTATTTTCGATTCAATTCGAGTATTTTGGAATGGATTCTAGTATTTTCCATTCGTTTTGAGGATTTTCGATTTTAGTCGAATATTTTCGATTCGTTTCGAGTATTTTCTATTGGATTTGGGTATTTTCGATTCGATTCGAGTATTTCCAATTCGATTCTGTTGAATTCAGGTACTTTCTATTCGATTCGAGTATTTTCGATTCGATTCATGTATTTTCAATTCAATTCGATCGATTAGAGTATTTTCGATTCGAATCGAGTATTTTCGATTCGATTAGAATGTTTTGTAATGGATTCGAGTATTTTCGATTCGATTTGAGTATTTTCGATTTGATTCGAGTATTTTGGAATGGATTCGAGTATTTTCAATTCAATTTGAGTATTTTCTATTTGTTTTGAGTATTTTCGATTCGATTCAAGTATTTTCAATTCGATTCTATTGAATTCGGGTATTTTCTATTCGATTCGGGTATTGTGGATTTAATTCGAATATTTTCAATTCGATTCAGTTCTATTCGAGAATTTTCTATTTCATTCGAGTATTTTTGATTCGATTCGAGTATTTTCGATTGGATTCGAGTATTTTCGATTCGATTCATGTATTTTTGATTCGATTCAAGTATTGTTGATTCGATTCAATTATTCTCAACTCAATTCGCCTATTGTTCATTCGATTCCAGTATTTTCAATTCAATTCGATTCGAGTATTTTCTATGAATCGAGTTTTTTCGATTCGATTCGAGTATTTTGGATTCGATTAGAGTATTTTGGATTCTATTCGAGTATTTTCAATTTGATTCGAGTATTTTCAATTCCATTCGATTCGATTCGATTCAAGTATTTTTGATTTGATTCGAGTGTTTTCAATTCAATTCAATTCGTTTCGTTTCAAGTTTTTTCGATTCTATTCATGTATTTTCGAATCAGTTTGAGTGTTCTCAATTCGATTCAATTCGTTTCGAGTATTTTCGATTCTAATCGAGTATTTTCATTTTGATTCGAGTATTTTCAATGCAGTTCAATTCGATTCGAGTATTTTCGATTGGATTAGATTATTTTCGTTTGGATTCGAGTATTTTGGAATGGATTCGAGTATTTTCGATTCGATTTTATAATTTTCGGCTCCATTTGAGTATTTTTGATTCGATTCGGGTGTTTTCGATTGGATTTGAGTATTTCGATTCGAATCAATTTTTTTTATTCGATTCGAGTATTTTCAATTCGATCGAGTATTTTCGATTCAATTCGAGTATATTCAATTTGATTCGATTCTATTCGAGAATTTTCGATTTGATTCGACTATTTTCGATTCAATTCCAGTATTTTCAATTTGTTTCCAGTATTTTCTTTTTTTTTAAATTTTTAAAATTTATTTAGGGTAGTCACAGAGAGAGAGATAGAAGCAGAGACAAAGGCAGAGGAAGAAGCAGGCCCCATGCACCGGGAGCACGACATGGGACTCGATCCCGGGTCTCCAGGATAGCGCCCTAGGCCAAAGGCAGGTGCCAAAACGCTGCACCACCGAGGGATCGCCCGATTCGAGTATTTTCTATTCGAATCGAGTTTTATCGATTCGATTCGAGTATTTTGGAATATATTCGAGTATTTTCCTATCGATTTGAGGATTATCAATTCCGTTCGAGGATTTTGGATTCAATTCGAGTATTTTGGAATGGATTCGAGTATTTCGATTCGATTTGAGGATTTTTGATTCCATTCGAGTATTTTCGATTTGATTCGAGTATTTTCGATTCGATTTGAGTATTTTCAATTCGAATCAATTTTTTGGAATCGAATCGAAAATACTCAAATGGAATAGAAAATCCTCAAATTGTATCGAAAATACTCGAATCCATTCCAAAATTCTCGAATAGAATCGAAAATACTCGAATCGAATGGAATCGTATTGAAAATAATCGAAACTATTCGAAAATACTCGAATCGATCGAAAATACTCAAATAGAGTCGAATTGAATCGAAAATACTCAAATCCAAATGAAAATACTCGACTCTAATCTAAAATACTCAAATACAATCGAAAATACTCAAATCGAATCAAAAATCCTCAAATTGAATAAAAAATACTCGAATCCATTCCAAAATACTCAAATCGACTTGAAAATACTCGAATCAACTCGAAAATCCTCGAATCAAATCGAATTGAAGTGAAAATACTCGAATCCAATTGAAAACACTCGAATCAAATAGAAAATACACGAATCGAATTGAATCGAAAAGAATATACACGAATCGAATAAAAAATACTCGAAAAACTCGATTTGAATTGAAAATACCTGAATCGAATTGAATCGAAAATACTCGAATCGAATCTACAATATTCGAATCGAATTGATAATAATCGAATCGAATGGATCGAAAATATCAAAAATACTCTAATCGAATTAAAAAAAGTCAGATGAATTGAAAATACTCAAATCCAAATGAAAATACTCGAATCGAATTGAAAATAATCTAATTGAATGGAATCAAATCAAAATTACAAATCTTATCGAAAATTCATTCATTGAATCGAAAGTACTCCATTCGAAACGAAAATATTCGAATGGAATCAGAAGAATTGATTCGAATAGAAAATACTCGAATGCAATAGAAAATACTCGAATCGAATCGAATCGAATTGAAAATACACGAATCGAATCGAAAATACTCGAATCGAATCGAAAAAACTCGATTCGAATTGAAAATACACAAATCCAATCGAATATACTCAAATCGAATAGAAAATACTCGAATGAATACGAAAATCCTCAAATCGAATCGAAAACACTCAAATCCATTTGTTACTCGAATTGAATAAAATATACTCGAATCGACTCAAAAATACTCGAATCAAATCAAATCAAATTGAAAACAATCGAATCGAATCGAATTGAAAATACACGAATCGAATTGAAAATACTCGAATGGAATCGATAAAAAAAATCGAAAATACTCGAATCGAATCGAAAATAGATGAATCGAATATACTCGAATCCAAATGAAAATACTCGAATCGAAATGAAAATAATCGAATCGAATGAAATTGAATCAAAATTAATGGAATCTTTTTTTTTAAATTAATGGAATCTTATCGAAAATACATTCATCGAATCAAAAGCACTCCATTCAAATTGAATATATTCGAATGGAATCAAAAAGAATTGATACAGGGATCCCTGGGTGGCACAGCAGTTTGGCTCCTGCCTTTGGCCCAGGGCGCGATCCTGGAGACCCAGGATCGAATCCCACGTCGGGCTCCCGGTGCATGGAGCCTGCTTCTCCCTCTGCCTGTGTCTCTGCCTCTCTCTCTCTCTCTCTGTGACTATCATAAAAAAAAAGAATTGATACAAATCGAACATACTCGAATGGAATAGAAAATAGTCGAATCGAATCAAATCAAATTGAAAATACATGAATCGAATCGAAAATACTCGAATCTAATAGAAAATACTCGAATCAAATAGAAAATAATCGAATTGAATCGAATGGCAACACAAATCCTCAAATCGAATAGAAAATACTTGAATCCCTTCCAAAATACTTGAATCGAATCGAAAATACTCGAATCGAAAATACTCGAATGGAATAAAAAATCCTCAAATCGAATCTAAAATACACGAATATACTCCAAAACACTCGATCGAATTGAAAATACTCGAATTGAATCGAAAATACAAGAATCGAATAGAAAATTCTCGAATAGAATCGAATCGAATTGAAAGTACTCGAATTGAAACGTCAATACTCGAATCGAATAGAAAATACCCGAATTCAAAAGAATCGAATTGAAAATTCTTGAATCAAATAAAAAATACTCAAAGTGAATCGAAAATACTCGAACCGAATCGAAAAAACGATTCGAATTGAAAATACTCAAATCCAATCGACAATACTCGAATCGAATAGAAAATACTCGAATAGAATAGAAAATCCTCAAATCGAATGAAAATACTCTAATCCATTCCAGAATACTCGAATCGAATCGAAAATACTCGAATCGAATGAAAATACTCGAATCGAATCGAATCGAATTGAATTGAAAATACACGAATCGAATTGAAAATATTCGAATGGAAGCGAACATCCTGAAATCGAATCGAAAGTCCTCGAATATATTCCAAAATACTCGAATGGAATTGAATTGAATCGAAAATACTCGAATCGAATAGAAAATACCTGAATTCAATAGAATGGAATTGAAAATACTCGAAACGAATCGAGATATCTCGATTCAAAGTGAAACTACTCAAATCCAATAAAAAATACTCGAATCGAATCGAATTGAATTGAAAATACTCGAATCGAATCGAAAATACTCGAATGGAATCGAAAATCCTCAAATGGAATGAAAATACTCGAATCCAATCCAAAATACTCCAAACGAATCGAAAATACTCGAATTGATTCGAAAATACTCGAATGGAATTGAAAATCCTCAAATCGAGGGATCCCTGGGTGGCGCAGCGGTTTGGTGCCTGCCTTTGGCCCAGGGCGCGATTCTGGAGACCCGGGATCGAATCCCACATCAGGCTCCCGGTGCATGGAGCCTGCTTCTCCCTCTGCCTGTGTCTCTGCCTCTCTCTCTCTCTCTCTGTGACTATCATAAATAAAAATTTTAAAAAAATTAAAAAAAAGAGAAAATCCTCAAATCGAATCGAATATACTGGAATCGAAACGAAAATAGTCGAATGGAATCGAAAATCCTCAAATCCAATAGAAAATACTCGAATCCATTCCAAAATACTCGAATCGAATTGAAAATACTCAAATCCAATAGAAAATACTCGAAACGAATCAAAATACTTGAATGGAATCGAAAATCCTCAAATCGAATAAAAAATACACTCCAAAATACTCGAATCGAATTGAAAATGCTTGAATTTAAACGAAATTACTCGAATTGAATCGAATTGAATTGAAAATACTCGAATCGAATCGAAAATCCTCGAATCGAATAGAAAATACTCGAATCGAATCGAAAATACTTGAATGGAATCGAAAATCCTCAAATCGAACCGAAAATATTCGAATCCCTTCCAAAATACTCAAATCGAATCGAAAATATTCGAATGGAATCGAAACTACTCGAATGGAATCGAAAATCCTCAAATTGAAACGAAAATACTCAAATATATTCCAAAATACTCGAAACGAATTGAAAAAACTCGATTTGAATAGAAAATACTCGAATCACATAGAATAGAAAATAATCGAATCAAATAGAAAACACCAGAATTCAAAAGAATCGAATTGAAAATTCTTGAATCGAATGGAAAATACTCGAAACGAATCGAAAATATTTGAATCAAATTGAAAAAACTTAATTCGAATCGAAAATACTCAAATCCAATCGAAAATACTCGAAATGAATCGATAATACTCGAATGGAATAGAAAATCCTCAAATCGAATCTAAAATACTCGAATCCATTCCTAAATACTCGAATCGAATCGAAAATACTCAAATCCAATAGAAAATACTCGAAACGAATCGAAAATACTCGAATCGAATCGAAAATACTCTAATAGAATCGAAAATTGTCGTATCGATTCGAAAATAATCTAATCGAATCGAATTGATTCATAAATCCTCAAATCGAATTGAAAATACTCGAATCCATTCCAAATTACTCGAATCGAATCGAAAATACTCGAATGGAATCGAAAATCCTCAAATCGAATCGAAAACACTCGAATATATTCAAAAATAATCGAATCGAATCGAAAATACTCGAATCGAATAGAAAATTGTCGAATCAAATCGAGTTGTTTGAAAATTCTCGAATCAAATTGAAAATACTCGAATACAATCAAATGGAATTGAAATAATTGAATTGAATCGAAAATACTCGAATCGAATAGAAAATACCCGAATTCAATAGAATCGAATTGAAAATACTTGATTCGAATTGAAAATACTCGAATCAATTAGAAAATACTCAAATCAATCGAAAATACTCAAATCGAATCGAATTGAAAATACTCGAATCGAGTCGAAAATACTTGAATGGAATCGAAAATCACCAATCCAATCGAAAATACTCGAATCCTCCCAAAATAATCGAATCGCATCAGAAATACTCGAATCGAATCAAAAATATTCTAATCGAATGAAAATCCTCATATCGAATCAAAAATACTCAAATATATTCCAAAACACTCGAATCGAATCGAAGATAACTCGAATCGAATCGAAAATACTCGAATTGAAATGTCAATACTCGAATCGAATAGAAAATACCCGAATTCAAAAGAATCGAATTGAAAATACTTGAATTGAATTGAAAACACTCGAATGGAATCGAAAATCCTCAAATCGAATCGAAAATACTCGAATATATTCCAAAATACTCGAATCGAATTGAATTAAATTGAAAATAATCGAATCAAATCGAGAATACTCGAATGGAATCGAAAATCCTCAAATCGAATGAAAATACTCAAATCCAATCCAAAATACTCGAATCGAATCGAAAACACTCGAATCGAATTGAATTGAATTGAAAATACTCGAGTCGAATCGAAAATACTCGAATGGAATTGAAAATCCTCAAATCAAAAAGAAAATACTCGAATATATTCCAAAATACTCGAAACGAATTGAAAAAACTCGATTCGAATAGACAATACTCGAATCGAATAGAATCGAATATACTCGAATCGAATAGCAAATACTCGAATTGAATTGAATCGAATTGAGAACACTCGAATTGAATAGAAAATAAACGAATCTAATAAAAAAAACTCGATTCGAATCGAAAATACTCAAATCCAAAAGAAAATACTCGAAACGAATGGAGAATACTCGAATCGAATTGAAAATACTCGAATCGAATAGAAAATTCCCGGAATTCAAAAGAATCGAATTGAAAATACTTGAATTGAATCTAAAATACTCGAAATGAATCGAAAATACTCGAATCGAATTGAAAAATCTTGATTTGAATCAAAAATACTCAAATCCAATCGAAAATATTTGAAACGAATCAAAAATACACGAATGGAATCGAAAATCCACAAATCGAGTCGAAAATACTCGAATCGAATCGAAAATACTCGAATCCAATCGAAAATACTCGAATCGATTCGAATTGAATCGGAAATACTCAAATCGAATCGAAAATACTCGAATGGAATCGAAAATAGTCGAATGGAATCGAAAATCCTCAAATCCAATCGAAAATACTCGAATCCCTTCCAAAATCCTCGAATCAAATCGAAAATACTCGAATCAAATAGAAAATACTGGAAACGAATCACAATACTTGAATGGAATAGAAAATCCTCAAATCGAATAGAAAATACACGAATCCATTCCAAAATACTCGAATTGAATTGAAAATGATTGAATTGAAACGAAATTATTTGAATCGAATCGAATTGAATTGAAAATACTCGAATCGAATCGAAAATACTCGAATGGAATCGAAAATCCACAAATCGAATCGAAATTACTCGAATATATTCCAAAATTCGCGAATAGAATCTAAAATACTCGAATTGAATCGAAAATACTCGAATCGAATAGAAAATAATCGAATCGAATCGAATTGAATCGAAAATCCTCAAATCGAATCGAAATTACTCGAATCCCTTCCAAAATAATTGAATAGAATCCAAAATACTCGAATCGAATCGAAATACTCGAATGGAATCGAAAATCCTCAAATCAAATCGAAAATACTCGAATATATTCCAAAATTTGCGAATAGAATAGAAAATACCGGGATCCCTGGGTGGCGCAGCGGTTTGGCGCCTGCCTTTGGCCCAGGGCGCGATCCTGGAGACCCGGGATCGAATCCCACGTCAGGCTCCCGGTGCATGGAGCCTGCTTCTCCCTCTGCCTGTGTCTCTGCCTCTCTCTCTCTCTCTGTGACTATCATAAATAAATAAAAAAAAAAATTAAAAAAAAAAAAAGAATCGAAAATACCCGAATTGAATCGAAAATACTCGAATCGAATCGAAAATAATCGAATCAAATCAAATTGAATCGAAAATCCTCAAATCGAATCAAAATTACTCGAATCCCTTCCAAAATAATTGAATAGAATCGAAAATACTCGAATCAAATTGAAATACTCGAATGGAATCGAAAATCCTCAAATCAAATAGAAAATACTCGAATATATTCCAAAATACACAAATCGAATAGAAATACTCGAATGGAATCGAAAATCCTCAAATCAAATTGAAAATACTCAAATCCATTCCAAATTACTCGAATCAAATCAAAAATACTCGAATCGAATAGAATCGAATATACTCGAATCGAATAGCAAATTCTCGAATCGAATCGAATCGAATTGAAAATACACGAATCGAATTGAAAATATCGGAATGGAATCGAATATCCTAAAATCGAATTGAAAATCCTCGAATATATTCAAAAATACTCGAATGGAATTGAATTGAATCGAAAATACTCGAATCGAATAGAAAATACCCGAATTCAATAGAATCGAATTGAAAATACTCGAAACGAATCGAGAAATCTCGATTCGAATCGAAACTACTCGAATCGAATAAAAAATACTCGAATCGAATCGAAAATACTCGAATGGAATCGAAAATCCTCAAATCGAATGAAAATACTCGAATCCAATCCAAAATACTCGAATCAAATAAAAAACACTCGAATCGAATCAAATTGAATTGAAAATACTTGAATCAATTCGAAAATACTCAAATGGAATCGAAAATCCTCAAATCAAAAGAAAATATTTGAATATATTCCAAAATACTCGAGACGAATTGAAAAAATTCGATTCAAATAGAAAATACTCGAATCGAATAGAATCGAATATACTCGATCGAATAGCAAATACTCGAATTGAATTGAATTGAATTGAGAGCACTCGAATTGAATGGAAAATAAACCAATCGAATCGAAAAAACTCGATTCGAATAGAAAATACTCTAATCCAACAGAAAATACTTGAAACGAATGGAAAATACTCGAATCGAATAGAAAATTCCCGGAATTCAATAGAATCGAACTGAAAATGCTTGAATTGAATCTAAAATACTCGAATCGAATCGAAAATACTCGAATCAAATCGAAAATAATCAAATCGAATCGAATTGAATCGAAAATCCTCAAATCGATTCGAAAATACTCGAATGGAATCGAAAATCCTCAAATCGAATAGAAAATACTCGAATCGAAACGAAAATAGTCGAATGGAATCGAAAATCCTCAAATCCAATCGAAAATACTCGAATCCCTTCCAAAATACTCGAATCGAATTGAAAATGATTGAATTGAAACGAAAGTACTCGAATCGAATCGAATTGAATTGAAAATATTCGAATCGAATCGAAAATCCTCGAATCAAATAGAAAATACTCGAATTGAATCGAAAATACTCGAATCAAATCGAATTGAATCGAAAATACTCGAATGGAATAGAAAATCCTCAAATCAAACTGAAAATATTCGAATCCCATCCAAAATACTCAAATCGAATCGAAAATATTCGAATGGAATCGAAAATACTCGAATGGAATCGAAAATTCTCAAATCGAAACGAAAATACTCAAATATATTCCAAAATACTCGAAACGAATCGAAAAAACTCGATTTGAATAGAAAACACTCAAATCACATAGAATCGAAAATAATCGAATCAAATAGAAAACACCGGAATTCAAAAATCGAATTGAAAGTACTTGAATCGAATGGAAAATACTCGAAATGAATCGAAAATATTCGAATCGAATTGAAAAAACTTAATTTGAACCGAAAATACTCAAATCCAATCGAAAATACTCGAAATGGATAGAAAATACTCAAATAGAATAGAAAATCCTCAAATCGAATCTGAAATACTCGATCCATTCCAAAATACTCAAATCGAATCGAAAATACTCAAATCGAATAGAAAATATTCGAATCAAATTGAAAATAATCGAATCGATTACTAAGCCTAATCCTAACCCATAACCTAACCGTAATCAGTACCCTAAACCTAACCCGTATCCTAACCCTAACCTAAAGTAAACCATACCCTAACCCTAACCCTGACCCTAACCCCAACCCATACCCTAACCCTCAACCATACCCTAACCCGTACATTAACCCGTACCCTAAACCTAACACTAACCCTAAACCTAACCCGTACCCTAACCCTTGCCGTAAACCAAAACTGTACCATAACCCTAACCCTAACACTAACCCTAACCTTAAACCGTACCCTAAACCTAAACCTAACCATAAATCTAACCCTAACACATAACCTAACCCTATACCTAACATGAACCCTAACCCTAACCCTAATCAGTACACTAACCCTAACCCTAACCCTAACCAGTACCCTAATCCTAACCCTAAAACTTAACCGTACCCTAACCCTAACCCTAAAACTTAACCGTACCCTAACCCTAACCCTAACATTAAACCGTACCCTAACCCTCACCCTAACACTAAACCTAAACCTAATCCGTAACCTAACTGTAACCCTAACCCGTACCCTAACCCTAACCCGTACCCTAACCGTAACCCTAACACTAAGCCTAATCCATTCCTAACCCTAACCCTAACCCTAAACCCAACCCGTACCCTAACCCTAACCCTAAACTGTAAGCTAACCCATACCCTACCCTAAACCGTAAGTTAACCCTAACCCTAACCCTAATCCGTACCCTAAACCCTACCCTAACCCGTACCCTAACCCTAACCTTAACCCGTACTTTAACCTGTACCCTAACCCGTACCCTTAAACTAACACTAACTCTAAACCTAACTGTAACCCGTACCCTCAACCTAACCCTAATCCGTACACTAACCCATACCCTAACCGGTACCGTAACCTGTTCCCTAACCCTAACCCTAACCCATACACTAACCCGTACCCTAAACCGTACCCTAACCCGTACCCTAACCTAACCCTAACCCTTAGCCGTACCCTAACACTAACCCTAACCTGTACCCTAACCCTTACCCTAATGCTACCCCTAACCCTTAACCGTA
Source organism: Vulpes lagopus (assembly GCF_018345385.1). Taxonomy (NCBI): domain Eukaryota; kingdom Metazoa; phylum Chordata; class Mammalia; order Carnivora; family Canidae; genus Vulpes; species Vulpes lagopus. The sequence goes on along the minus strand of NW_024570629.1, from coordinate 107,573 downwards.
CCCTAACCCTAACCCTAACCCTAACACTAACCCTAACCCGTACCCTAACCCTAAACCTAACACTAACCCAAACCCTAACCCATAACCCATCCCTAAACCGTACCCTAACACTAACCCTAACCCTAACGCTACACCGTACCCTAACCCTCACCCTAACACGTACCCTAACCCATACCTAACACTAACTCCAAACTTAAACCTTTCTCTAACACAAACCCTAAACCCTAAACCATACCCTAACCAGTACCCTAACCCGTACCATAAACCTAAACCTATACCTAACCCGTACCCTAATCCTAACCCTTACCCTAACGCTAACACTAAACCTAACCCTAACCCTAACCCTAACGCTAACCCCAACCCTAACCCATACCCTAACCCTAACCCTAACCCTAAACCTAACGCGTACCCTAACACTAACCCTAACCAGTACGCTAACCCTAACCTAAACTTAAACCATACCCTACCCTAACCCTAACACATAAACTAACCCTAACCCTAACCCTAACCCTAACCCTAACCCTAACCCTAACCCGTAACCTAACCCTAACACTAACCCTAACCCGTACCCTAACCATAACCCTAACCCATACCCTAAGCCGTACACTAACCCTAACCCTAACCCGTACCCTACCCATACCCTAACCCGAACCCTAACCCTAACCCTAACCCGTAACCTAACGCTAAACCTAACCCGTACCCTAACCCTAACTCTAACACCTACCTAACCCTAACCATAACTCTCACCCTAACCCGTACCCTAAACCTAACCCTAAACCTAACCACTACCCTAATCGTAACCCTAACCCTAACCCATACACTAACCCTAAAACTAACCCGTATCCAAACGCTAACCCTAACTCAAAACCTAACCCTAACCTGTACCCTAAACCTAACCCTGACCCTAACACTAAACAGTACCCTAAACCTAACCCTAACCCTAACCCTAACCCTAATCCGTACCCTAACCCTAAACCTATTCCTAACCAGTACCCTAAAACTAACACTAACCCGAACTGTAACCCGTACCCTAACCCGTACCCTAAACCTAACCCTAACCCTAACACGTACCCTAATCCTAACCTGTACCCTCACCCGTACCCTAACACTAACCCTACCCTAACCTGTACCCTAACCCTAACCCTAACCAGTACCATAAACCTAACCCGAACCCTAACCCGTACCCTAACCCTAACCCTAACGCGTACCCTAACCCTAAACCTAACCCGTAACCTACCCTAACCCTAACCCGTATCCTAACCCTAACCTAACCCTCACCCTAACCAGTACCCTAACCCTAACCCTAACCCTAAATCTAACCCGTACCCTCACCCTAACCCTTACCCGTACCCTAACCCGTAACCTAACCCAAACCCTAAACCGTACACTAACCCTAACCCTAACCTGTAAACTAACCCTAACCCTAACGCTAACCCGTACCCTAACCCTAACCCTATCCCGAACCCTAACCCTAACCCTAACCTTAACCCTAAGCCTAAGCAGTACCCTAACCCTAACACTAACCCTAACGTTAACTCGTATTCTAACCCTAAACCTAAACCTAACCCAAAACCTAAACCTAACCATAACTAGAACACTAACCCGTACCCTACCACTAACCCTAAACCTAACCCTATCCCGTACCCTAACCCTAACCCGTACCCAGCTCTAACCCTAACCCTAAACCTTACCCTAACCCGTACCCTAACCCTAACCCTAACCCTCACCCGTACCCTAACCCTAACCCTAACCCGCACCCTAACCAAAATCCTAACAAGTACCCGAAACCTAACTCGTACCCTAAACCTAAACCTAAACCTAACCCGTACCCTAACCCTAACCCGTTCCCAAACCCATACCGTAATCCGTGCCCTGCCCTAACCCTAACCCGTAACCAAACTCTAACCCTAACACTATCCCTAGCCCGTACACTCACCCTAAGCCTAACCCGTACCCTAACCCTAACTCGTACCCTAACCCTAACCCTTACTCTAACCCAAATCGTACCCTAACCCTAACCCTAACCAGTACCCTAACCCTAAACCTAAACTTAACCCTAACCCGTACACTAACCGTAACCGTAACCCTAACCCTAACCCGTACTCTTACCCTAACCGTAACCCTAACCCTAAACCGAAACCTAAACCTAAACCTAACCCGTATCCTAACCCTAACCCTAACCTAACCCTAACACTAACCCTAACCCGTATCCTAAACCTAACACTAAACCTAACCCGTACCCTAAACCGTACCCTCACCCTAAACAGTACCTTAAACATAACCCTAACCCAAACCTGTACCCTCACCCTAACCCTATCCCGTACCCTAACCCGTAACCTAACCCTCACCCTAAACCGTACCCTAACCCTAACACGTAACCTAACCATAACCCTAACGCTAATCTGTACCCTAAACCTAACCCTATCCCGAACCCTAACCTTAACCTGTAGCCTAACCCTAACCCTAACCCTAAGCAGTACCCTAACCCTAACCCTAACCCTAACCCGTACCCTAACCCTAACACTAAACCGTACCCTAACCCTCACCCTAACACTAAACCTAAACCTAATCCGTAACCTAACAGTAACCCTAACCCGTACCCTAACCCTAACCCGTACCCTAACCGTAACCCTAACACTAAGCCTAATCCATTCCTAAACCTAACCCTAACCCTAAACCCAACCCGTACCCTAACCCTAACCCTAAACTGTAAGCTAACCCATACCCTACCCTAAACCGTAACTTAACCCTAATGCTAACCCTAACCCCAACCGTAAACCTAACCCATACCCTAACCCTAACCCGTACCCTAAATTGTACCCTAACCCGAACCCAGCCCTAACCCTAACCCATAACCTAACCCTAACCTACCCCTAACCCATAACCTCACCCTAAACCTAACCCGTACCCTAACCATAACTGTACCCTAACCCTAACCCTTACTCTAACCCTTACCCGTACCATAACCCTAACACTAACCAGTAATCTAACCCTAACCCATACCCTAACCCTAACCCTAACCCTAACCCTATCCCGTACCCTTACCCTAACCCTAACCCTAACCCATACCCTGACCCTAACCCTAACCCGTACACTAAACTTAACCCTAACCCTAACTCTATTGCTAACCCGTACCCTAAACCTTACCCTAACACTAACCCTAACAAGTACCCTAACCCTAACCCTAACCCTAACCCGTACACTCACCCTAATCCTAACCCGTACCCTAAACCTAAACCGTGCCCTAAACCTAACCCGTAATCTAACCCTAACCCGTACCCTAACCCTAACCCTAACCAGTAGCCTAAACCTAACCTTAACCTTAACCCTGACCCGAACCCTAACCCTAACCCTAACCCTAACACGTACCCTTACACTAAAACTAACCCTAACCCTAACCCTAACCTTAACCCTAACCCATAACCGAAACCTAACCCTAACACTAACCCTAACCCTACCCTAACCCTAAACTTAACTCTAAACAGTACCCTAACCGTAACCCTAACCCTAACCCATACACTCACCCTAACCCTAACAAGTACCCTAACCCTAATCCGTACCCTAACACTAAACCTTACTCGAACCCTAGGCCGTACCCTAACCCTAACCCTAACCAGTAACCTAACCCTAACCCTAACCCTTAATCCTAACCCGAACCCTAAAACTAACCCTAAAACTAACCATAACATGGACCCTAACCCAAGCCCTAACCCATACCCGTACCTTAACACTAACCCTAACCCTAACCCTTACCTGTACCCTAACCCTAACCCTTACCCTAACCCTAACCTGTACCCTAACCCGTACCCTAACCCCAACCCTAACCCTAAACCTAACCCGTACCCTAACCTTAACCCTAACGCGTAACCTTACCCTAACCCTAACCCTAATCCATACCCTAACCGTAACCCTAATCCGTACCCTAAGCCGTACACTAACCCTAAACCTAACCCGGACCGTAGCCCGTACCCTAAACCTAACCCTAAACCTAACCCTAAACCTAACCCATACCCTTACCTTAACCCTAAACGAAACCAGTACCCTAACCCTAACCCTAACCCTAAACCGTACCCTAACCCTAACCCTATCCCTAACCCTATCCCTATCCCTAACCCTAACCCGTTCCCTAACCCGTACCCTAACACCTACCCTAACGCTAACCTGTATCCTAACCCTAACCTTAACCCTGAACCTAACCCTAACCTGTAACCTAACCCTAACTCTAACCCTAACCCTAACCAGTACCCTACCCGGAACCCTAACCCTAATCCTAACCCATACCCTAACCCTAACCCTAACTCTAGTCCATACCCTAAACCTACCCCTAACCCTAACCAGTCCCCTAACCTTAACCCTAATCCTTTCTCTAACGCTCATCCGTACACTAACCCTAACCGTAACCAGTACCCTAACCCTAACCCTAACTTTAACCCTAACCCGTTCCCGAACCCTAACCCTAACCCTAAACCTAACCCTAAACTGTAACCTTACCCTAACCCTAAACCTAACACGTACCCTAACCCTAACCCTAACCCGTACCCTAAATCTAACCGTAACCATAACCCTATTGCTAACCCCTACCCTAACCCTAACCCTAACACTAACTCTAACCCGTAACCTTAACTGTACCCTAACCATAAACCTTACCCGTACCCTAACCTAACCCTAACCCTAACCCTAACCCTAACCCTAACCTTAACCCTAAACCGTACACTAAACCTAACCCTAACCCTAACCCTAACCTTTACCCTAAACCAAACCCTAACCCTAACCAGTACCCTAACCCTCACCCTAACACTAATCCATACCCTAACCCTAACCCTAACCAGTACCCTAACCCTAACCCTAACACTAACCCGGACCCTAACCGTAAACCTAACCCTAACCCGTACCCAAACCCTAACCCGTACCCTAAACCATACCCTAACCCGTACCCAGGCCTAACCCTAACCCATAACCGAACCCTAACCCTAACACTAACCCTAACCGGTCCACTCACCCTAACCCTAACCCATACCCTAACCCTAACCCTTACTCTAAACCTAAACCGTACCCTAATCCTAACCCTAACCCTAACCTTAAACCTAACCCGTAACCTAACCCTAACCCTAACCCGTACCCTTACCCTAACCCTAACACGTACCCTAACCCTAACCCTAACCTGTACCCTAAACCTACCCCTAACCCTAACCCTATGACTAACCCGTACCCTAACCCTAACTCTAACACTAACCCTTAACCTAACCCGTACGAAAACCATAACCGAAACCTAACACTAACCTTAACCCTAAACCTAACCCGTAGCCTACCCTAACCCTAAACCAAACCAGTACCCTAACCGTTACCCTCATCCTAACCCTAAACCGTACCCTAACCCTAACCTGTACCCTTACCCTTACCCTAATCCTAACCCATACCCTAAACCTAAATCTAACCTTAACCATTATCCTAAACCTAACCCTAACCCTAACCCGTACCCTAACCCTAACCACAACCCTAACCCGTATCCTAACCCTAACCCTAACCCTAACCTGTACCCTAACCCTAACCCTAACCCTAATCATAACTGGTACCCTAACCCTAACCCTAACCCTAATCCTAACCCTAAACAATACCCTAACCCTAACCTGTACCCTTACCCTTACCCTAACCCTAACCCATACCCTAAGTCTAAATCTAACCTTAACCAGTACCCTAAACCTAACCCTAACCCTAATCCTAACCCGTATCCTAACCAGAACCCTCACCCTAATCCGTACCCTAACCCTAAACCTATTCCTAACCAGTATCCTAAAACTAACCATAACCCGTACCGTAACCTGTACCCTAACCCTTACCTTAAACCGTAACCTAATCCTAACCCTAACCCGTACCCATACCCTAACCCTAACCCTAACCCTCACCTGTAACCTAATCCTAACCCTAACCCTTACCCTTACCAGTACCCTAACCCTAACCCTAACCCTAACACGAAACCGTACCCTAACCCGTATCCTAACCCTAACCAGTACCCTAACCCTATCCCTAACGCTAAACCTAACCCGTAACCTCACCCTTACCCGAAGCCGTACCCTAACCCTTACCCGAAACCTAACCCTAACCCTTACACTAACCCTAACCCGTACCCTAACCCTAACCCTAACCAGTACCAAACCCTAACCCTAACCCGTACCGTACCCTAACCCTAACCCTAACCCTAACCCGTGCCCTAACCCTAACCCTAAACGTAACCCTAACCCGTTCCCTAACACTAACCCTAATCCTAACCCGTACGCTAACCCTAACCCGTACCCTAACCCTAACTCTAACCCTGACCCATACCCTAACTCTAACCCTAACCCGTGCCCTTACCCAAAACATAACCCTAACCCCTACCCTAACCCTAACCCTAACACGTATCTAACCCTAACCCTACCCCTAACCCTAACCCGTACCCTAACCCTAACCCTACCATAACCTGTACCATAAACCTTACCCAAACCCTAACCCTAACCCGGACCCTAACCCTAACCCTAACACGTACCTAACCCTAACCCTAAACCTAACCCGTACCCTAACCCTAACCCTACCATTACCTGTACCCTAACCCTATCCCTAAACCTAACCCTAACCTGTACCCTCACCCAAACCCTAACCCTAACCCTAACCAGTACCGTAACCCTAACCCTAACCCTAAACCTAACCTGTACCCTAACTCTAAACCTAACACTAATCCGTAATCAACCCTAAACCTATTCCTAACCAGTACTCTAAAACTAACCCTAACCCGTTCTGTAACCCGTACCCTAACCCTAACCCTGACCAGTACCCTAACCCTATCGCTAACACTAAACCTAACATGTGACCTCACCCTTACCCGAAGTCGTACCCTAACACTAACCCGTAACCTAACCCTAACCCTTACACTAACCCTAACCCGTACCCTAACCCTAAACCTAACCAATAATCTAGCCCTAACCCTAACCCTAACCCTAAACCTAACCCTATCCCGTACCCTAACCCTATCCCTCACCTAACCATTACCCTAAACACAACCCTAAACCTAAACCGTACCCTAACCCTAACCCGTACCTTAACCCGTATCCTAACCCATACCCAGCCCTAACCCTAACCCTTAACCTAACCCTAACCCTAACCCTAAACCTAACCCGTTTTTCACCCTAACCCTAACCCGTACCCTAACCCTAACCCGAATCCTAACCCTAACCCTTACTCTAACCCTAACCCATACCCTGACCCTAACCCTAATCCTAACCAGTACTCTAAACCTAACCCTAACCTGTACCATAACCCGTACACTAACCTTAACCCTAACCCATAACCTAACCCTAAATCTAACTCTAACCAGTACCGTAACACTTACCCTAACCCTAAACCAAACCTAAACCTAAACCTAACCCTATCCCGTATCCTAACCCTAACCCTAACCCTAACCCCTAACCCTAACCCTAACCCTAACCCCTAACCCTAACCCCCAACCCTAACCCTAACCCTAACCCTCACCCTAAACAGTACCCTAACCCTAACCCTAACCTTAACCCCTAACCCTAACCCTAACACCTAACCCTAACCCTAACCCTAACCCTAACCCTAAGCCTAACCCCTAACCCTAACCCTAACCCCTAACCCTAACCCTAACCGCAACCCTAACCCTAACCCTAACCCTAACCCTATCCCGTTCCCTTATCCTAATGCTAACCCTAACCCGTACCCTGACCCTAACCCTAACCCATAAACTAAACCTAACACTAGCCCTAACTCTATTGCTAACGCGTACACTAACCCTAACCCTAACAAGTACCCTAAACCTTACCCTAACCCTAACCCTAACCCATACACTCACCCTGACCCTAACCCGTACCCTACCCCTAACCCGTACCCTAAACCTAACCCTTAATCTAACCCTAACCCGTACCCTAACCCTAACCCTTACCAGTACCCTAAACCAAACCTTAACCTTAACCTTAACCTTAACCCGAACCCTAACCCGAACCCTAACCCTAACCCTTACCCTTACCCTAACCCTAACCCTAACCCTTACCGTAACCCTAACCCTAACCCGTACCCTAAACCTAACCGTAACCCTAACCCTATTGCTAAACCGTTCCCTAACCCTAACCCTAACACTAACCCTAACCCGTACCAAACCTTCATCCGTACCCTAAACCTAACCCTAATCCTGACCCTATTGCTAACCCGTAACCTAACCCTAACCCTAACCCTAACCCTAACCCTAACCCTAACCAGTACCTAACCCTAACCCTATCCCTAACCCTTACCCTAACCCGTACCCTCACCCTTACCCGAAGTACCCTAACCCTAACTCGTACCCTAACCCTAATCCTTACACTAACCCTAACCCGTACCCTAAACCTAACCCTAACCAGTACCCTAGCCTAACCCTAACCCGTACCCTAACCCTAACCCTAACCCGTAACCTAACCCTAACTCCTAACCAAAGCAGTACCCTACCCGTAACCCGTACCCTAACCCATACCCAGCCCTAACACTAACCCGTAAGCTAACCCTAACCCTACACCTAACCCTCACCCGTACATTCACCCTTACCCTACCTCGTACCATAACCCTAACCCGAAACCTAACCCTAACCCTTACTCTAACCCTAACCCATACCCTAACACTAACCCTAAACCTAAGCAGTACACTAAACCTAACCCTAACCCGTACCGTAACCCGTACCCTAAACCTACCCCTAACCCGTACCGTAACCCGTACCCTAACCGTAACCCTAAACCGTAACCTCAACCCTAACCCTAACCCAAACCCTAACCCTAAACTTACCCTAAACCCTTACCCTAACCCTAAACATAACCCTAACACCTAACCCTAACCTAACACCTAACCCTAACCCTAACTACCCTACCAACCTAACCCTAACCTAAACACCTACCCTAACCTAACTCTAACCCTAACTGTACCCTAACCCTAAAACCCTAACCCATAACCTAACCCTAACCCTAACCTTACCTGTCCCATAACCCTAAACCCTAACTACCTAACCTAACCAACCACTAACCCTAACCCTACCCTACAGTACCCTAAACCTAACCTAATACTAACCTACCGTAACCCGTACCCTAATTCTAACCCTAACCTACCTAACCCTAACCCTAACCTACCACCCTAAACCTAACCTAACCTATACCCTAACCTAACCCTAACCCTAAACCGTACCCTAACCTAACCTAACTAACCTAACCCTAACCTACCAACCCTAACCCTAACCCTACCGAACCTACCTAACCCTAACCCTAACCCGTACCCTAACCCTAACCCTAACCCTAACCAACGTACCTAACTAACCCTAACCCTAACCTCAGAACCTAACCTACCCTAACCGTACCTAAACCTAACCTAACCCTAACCTAACCCAACCCTAACTACTTACCCTAACCCTAACTAAACCTAACCCTAACCTAACCCTAACCGTACCCTAACCTAACCTAAACCTAACCTAACACTAACCTATCCTAACCCTACCCTAACCTAACCTACCCTAACCCTAACCTAACCCTACCCTAACCCTAAACCTACCTAAACCAACTAACCCGTACCAACCTAACCCTAACCTAACCTAACCCGTACCCCCTAACCCGTACCCTAATCCGTACACTTACCTAACCCTAACCCGAACCCTAACCCGTACCCTAAACCTAGCTAACCCTAACCCTTACCCCACCCTAACCCACCTAAACTAACCTTAACCCTAACCCGTACCCTAAACCTAGAACCTAACTAGCCTAACCCTACCCTAACCCTAACCTAACCAGTAACCTAACCCTAATCCCTAACCCTACACCTATCCGTACCCTAACCCTAACCCTAAACCGTACCCTTACCCTAACCCTAACCCTAATCCGTATCCTAACCTAACCCTAACCCGTACCCTAATCCGTACACTTACGCTAACCCTAACCCGAACCCTAACCCGTACCCTAAACCTAACCCTAAACCTAACCCTAACCCTAACGCTTACCCTAACCCTAACCATTATCCGTAAACTAAACCTAACCCTAACCCTAACCTTAACCCTAAACCTAACCATTACCCGTAACTTAACCCTAACCCTAACCCTAACCCTAACCCTCACCGGACCCTAAACCCTACCCCTAACCAGAACCCTAACCCTAACCCTAACCCTAACCCATACCCTAAACCGTAGCCTAACCTTAACGCTAACCCGTACCCTAAACCTAACCCTACCTCTACTGCTAACCCATACCCTCACCCTTACCCTAAGCCGTACCCTAACCCTAACCCGTAACCTAACCCTAACCCTTACACTAACCCTAACCTGTACCCTAACCCTAACCCTAACACTAACACGTCACCTAACCCGTACCCTAACCTAAACCTAAACCTAACTAGAAACCTAACCCTAACCCTAACTCTAACCAGTACCCTAAACCTACCCTATCCCGTACCAGAAGGTGTATCCTAACCCTAACCCTAACCCTAAACCGAACCCTAACCTGTACCCTAACGGTAAACCTACCCCTAACCCTAACCAGAACCCTAACCCTAACCCTAATACTAATCCTAACCCGTACCCTCACCCTAACCCTAACCCTAATCAGTAACCTAACCCTAACCCTAACCCTACCCAGTACCCTAAACCTAACCCTAACCCATACCCTAACCCGTACCCTAACCCTAACCCTAACCCGTACACTAAATCTAACCCTAACCCTAACCCTAATCCGTAACCTAACCCTAACACTAAACATAACCCGTACACTATACATAACCCTAAACCTAACCTGATTGCTAAAACGTACCCTCTCCCTAACCCTAACTCTAACCCTAACCCGTTATCTAATCCGTACCCTAACCCTAACCCTAACCTTAAACCTAAACCGTGCCCTAAACCTAATCGTAACCTTAAAACTAACCCCTACCCTAACCCTAAACCTAACCAGTAACCTAACCCTAAACCTAACCCTAACCCTAATCTGTACCCTAACCCTAACCCTAATGCGTACCCTTACCCTAAACCTAACCCTTATCCGAACCCTAACCCTAACCCTAACCCGTACCCTAAGCCGTACACTAACCTTAACCCTAACCCGTACCCTAACCCGTACCCTAAACCTATCCCTAAACCTAACCCGTACCCTAACCCCAACCCTAAACGAAACGAGTACCCTAACCCTAACCCTAGCCCTAACCCTAAACCGTACCCTAACCCTAACCCTAACCCTAACCCTAACTCTAAACCGTACCCTAACCCTAACCCTAACCCTAACCAGTACCCTAACCTGTACCCTAACCCTAACCCGTACCTAACCCTAACCCGAAACCTAATCCTATCCCTAACCCAAAACCGAACCCTAATCCTAACCCGTACCCTAACCCGTATCCTAACCCGTACCCAGCCGTAACCCTAACCCGTAACCTAACCCTAATCTTAACCCTACTGCTAACCCGTACACTCACCCTAACCCTATCCTGTACCCTAAACCTAACCCGTACCCTAACCCTAACCCTTAATCTAACCCTAACCCGTACCCTAAACCTAACCCTAATCCTAACCAGTACCCTAACCCTAAACTTAACCTTAACCCTAACACGTACCCTAAACCTACACCTAACACTAACCCTAACCCTAACCCTAACCGGTACCTAACCCTAACCGGTACCTAACCCTAACCCTAACCCTAACCCTTACCCTAACCCGTACCCTATCGGTAACCCTCACCCGTACCCTAACCCTAACCCTAACCGGTACCTAACCCTAAACCTATACCGTACCCTCACCCTAACCCTAAGCTGTACCCTAACCCTAACCCATACCCTAAACCTAACCAGTACCCTAACCCTCACCCTAACCAGTACCCTAACCCTAACCCTAAACTAAACCCTAACCCGTACCCTAACCGTTACCCTAACCCTAACCCGTACCCTTACCCTACCCTAAACCTAACCCGTAACCTAACCACAACCCTAACCCGTACACTAAACCTAACCCTTACCCTAACTCTATTGCTAACCCTAACCCTAACCCTAACCCTAACACTACCCCTAACCCATACCCTAACCCGTACCCTAACCGTTACCCTAACCCGTACCCGAACGCTAAACCTAACCCTAACCTTAACCCTAACCTTAACACTAACCCGTACCCTGAACCTCACCCTAACTCTAACCCTAACCTCTACCCTAAACCTAACCCTAAAACTAACCCATAACCTAACCCTAACCCTAAACCAAACCAGAACTCTAACCCTAACCCTTACCGTAACCCTAATCCGTACCCTAACCCTAACCTGTACCCTAACACTAAACCTAACCCTAATCTGAACCCTAACCCTAACCCTAACCCTAACCAGTACCCTAACCCTAACCCTAACGGTACCCCTTACCCTACCCATACCCTATCCCTCTCCCTAACCCGTACCCTAACCCTAACCCTAAACCTAATACGTACACTCACCCTAACCCTAAGCCGTACCCAAACCCTAATCCGTACCCTAACCCTAAACCTTACACTAACCCTAACCTGTACCCTAACCCTAAACCTAACCAGTACCCTAACCCTAACCCGTACGCTAACCCTAACACTAAACCTAACCCTAACCCTAAATCTAACCCGTACCCTAACCCTAACCCTAAAACAAACCAGTACCCTAACCCTCACCCTAACCCTAACCCTAAACCTAAATCGTACCCTAACCCTAACCCTAAACCGTACACTAATCCGTACCCTACCCCTAACCCTAACTGTAACCCTAATCCGTACCATAACCCTAACCCTACCCCAAACAGTACCCTAACACTATACCTAACCATAACCCATACCCTAACCCTAACCCTAATGCTAACCCTAACCCTAAACCTAACCCAAACCCGGATCCTAACCTAACACTAACCCTAAACCTAACCCTAACCTGTACCCTCCCTAACCTTAACCCTACCCTAACCAGTACCCTAACCCTAACCCTAAACCTAACCCTAACCCGTTACCTAACCCTAAACCTAACCCTAACCCTAACACTAACCCTAAACCTAACCCTAACCCGTATCCGAACCCTAACCCTACCCCAAAACCTAATCCTAACTAAAAACCTAAACCTAACCCTTACCCTCACCCTAACCCTAAGCCGTACCCTAACCCTAAACCGTACTGTAACCCAAACCCTAACCCTAACCCTAAACCTAACCAGGACCCTAACCCTAACCCGTACCCTAACCCGTACCCTAACCCGTACCCAGCCCTAACCCTAACCCGTAACCTAACCCTACCCTAACCCTAACCATAACCCATACACTCACCCTATCCCTAACAGGGACCCTAACCCTAAACTGTACCCTAAACCTAACCCTTACTCTAACCCTAACCCATACCCTAACCATAACCCTAACCATTACCCTAAGCCCTACCCCTAACTTTAACCCTAACCCGTACCCTAACCCTACCCCTAACCCGTACCCATACCCTAACTCTAACCCTAACCCGTAACTTTACCCTAACACTAACCCTAACCTGTACCCTAACCCGTACCCTAATTGTAACTCTAACCCGTTCCCTAACCCTAACCCTAACCTAAACCCTAAACCGTACCCTAAACCTAACCCTAACCCTAACTCCTACCCTAACCCTAAACCTAACCCTAAACAGTAACCTAACACTAACCCTAACCCTTACCCGTACCTAACCCTAACCCTAACCCGTATTCTAAGCAGTACACTAACCCTAAACCTAACCCGTACCATTACCCGTACCATAAACCTAACCCTAACGCTAACCCTAAACCTAACCCTTACCCTAAACCTAACCCTAAACCAAACCAGTACCCTAACCCTAACCCTAACCCTAAGCCGTACCCTAACCCTAAACCTAACCCTAACCTAACCCGTACCCAAACCGAAAACTAACCCTAACCAGTATTCTAACCCTAAACCTAACCCTAACACGTAACCTAACCCTAACCCTAACCCTAATCCTAAACCATAACCTAACCCTAACCCTAACCCATTCCCTAACCCGTACCCTAACCTAACCCTAACCCGTACCTTAAACCTAACCCTAACCCATACCCTGACCCATAACCTAACCCTAAACCTAACCCGCACCCTAAACTGTACCATAACCCTAACCATAACCCTAAACCTAACTCTAACCCGTACCCTAACCCTAACACTAACCCTAACCAGTACCCTAACCCTAACCCTATCCCTAACCCGTACCATAACCATAATCCTAACCCAAACCGAACCCCTATCCAAACCCTAACCCTAACCCTAAACTTAAAACTAACCTGTACCCTAACCCTAACCCTAACCCTAACCCTAAACAGTACCCTATCCGGAACTCTAACACTAATCCTAACCCGTACCATAACCCTAACCATAACCCTAAGCCTCACCCTAACCCTAACCCGTAACCTTGCCAAAAGCCTAACCCTAACCCTAACCTGTACCGTATCCCGTTCCCTAACACTAAACCAAACACGTAACCTATTCCTAACCCTAACCCTAACCTGTACCCTAACCTTAACCCTAGCCAGTACCCTAACCCATAACCTAACCCTAACCCTAACCCTAACCCTTACCTTAACCCTAACCCTAACCCTAAACCTAACCCTAAACTGTACTTTAACACTAACCCTAACCCTAACCAGTACCCTAAACCTAACCCTAAACCTAACCCGTACCCTAAGCCTAAACCTCACCCTAACCCTAACATTAACCCTAACCCTAACCCGTACCCTAAACCTAAACCTAACCCTAACCCTAACCAGTACCCTAACCCTAACCGAACCTGTACCCTAAACCTAACCCTAAATCGTACCCTTACTCTAACCCTAAACCAAACCAGTACCCTAACCCTAACCCTAACCATAACCCTAACACTACGCCTAACCCGTATCCTAACCCAAATCCTAACCCTAACCCGTACCCTAACACGTACACTAACCCGTACCCTAACCTGTATCCTAACCCTAACCCTAACCCGTACCCATACCCGTACCCTACCCTAACCCTAACCCGTAACCTAACCCTAACCCTAATCATAACCCGTACCCTAACCCCAACCATTACCCGTAACCTAACCCTAAACCTAAACCTAACCCGTACCCTAAACTTAACCCTTACCCTAAGCCTAAACCCTCCCCTAACCCTAACCCTGACCAGTACCCTATACCTAACACTAACCCTAACCCTAAACCTTAGCCTTACCCTAAGCCTAACCCATACCCTTACCCTAACACTAACCCTAAACCGTACCCTAAACCTAACCCTAACCTGTACTCTAACCCGTACACTAACCCTAACCCTAAGCCGTACCCTAAACCGTACCCTATACCTAACCCTAACCCTAAACCTAACGCGTACCCTAACCCTAACCCTAACCAACCAGAAACCTAACCCTAACCCTAATTCTAACCCGTACCCTAACGCTCACCCTAAACCTAACCCGTTCCCTTACCTTAACCCTAACCCTAACCCTAACCCATACACTTAACCCTAACCCGTAACCAAACCTAACCCTAACACTCACCCTAACACTAATCCGTACCCTAACCCTAACCCTTATCCAAACCCGTGCCCTAACACTAACCCTAACCCTTACCTGTACCCTATTCCTAAACCTGACCCTAAGCAGTACCCTAACCCTAACCCTAACCCTAACCCTAATGCGTACCCTAACCCTAAACCTAACCCTAACCCTAACCCGAACCCTAATCCGAACCCTAACCCTAACCCTAGCCTGTCCCATTACCCTAACACTAACACTAAAACTTACCCTAAACCCAAACCTTACCCGTACCCCAACCCTAACCCTAACCCTAACCCTAACCAAACCCTAACCCTAACCCGTACCCTACCCTAACCCTAACCCATAACCTAACCCTAACACTAACCCTAAAACTTACCCGTACCCTAACCCTAAACCTAACCCGTAACCTAACCCTAACCCTAACCCTAACTCCTACTCTAACCCTAACCCTAACCCTAACCAGTACCCTAACTGTAACACTAACCCTAACCCGTACCCTATACCTAACCCTAACCCGTACTCTAAGCCGTACACTAACACTAACGCTAACCCGTACCCTAACCCATACCCTAAACCTAACCCTTACCCTAACCCAAAACCAACCCGTACCCTAACCCTAACCCTAAACCAAAGCAGTACCCTAACCCTCACCCTGAACAGTACCCTAACCCTAACCGTAAACCTAACTCGTACCCTGACCCTTACCCTAAGCCGTACCCTAAACTTAACCCGTACCAAACCGTAACCCTTACACTAACTCTAACCCATACCCTAACCCTAAACCTAACCAGTACCGTAACCCTAACCGTAACCCGTACCCTAACCCTAACCTTAACCCGTACCCTAACCTAACCCTAAACCGAACCCTAACCCGTACCCTAACCCTAACCCATACCCTAACCGTACCCTAACCAGTACCCAGCCCTAACCCGAACCCGTAACCTAACCCTAACCCTAACCCTACTGCTAATCTGTACACTCACCCTAACCCCAACCTGTACCCTAACCCTAACCCATACCCTAACCCTAACCCTTACTCTAACCCTAACCCATACCCTAACACTAACCCTAACTATTACCCTAAACCTAACCCTAACCTTAACCCTAACCCGTACCCTAACCATAACCCTAACCCTAGCCCTAACCTTAACCCTAAACCTAAGCCGTACCCTTACCCTAACCCTAACCTTTACTCGTACACTAACCTTAACCTTAACCCGTACACTAAACCTAACCCTAACCCTATTGCTTACCCGTACCCTAGCCCTAAACCTAACAATAAACCTAACCCGTACCCTAACCCGTACCCAAAACGTAGCCCTAACGCGTACCCTAATTCTAAACCTAACCCTAACCCTAACCCTAAACTTAACCCTAACCCGTACCCTAAACCTAACCCTAACACTAACCCCTAGCCTAACCCTAACCCTAACCCCAACCAGAACCCTAAACCTAACCATAACCCGTATCATAACCCGAACCCTAACCCTAACACTAACCCTTAACCTAACCTAACCCTACCCTAACCAGTCCCGTAACCCGTACCCTAAGACTAATCCTAAACCGTAACCTAACCCTAACCTTTAACCTAACCCGTACCCTAACCCTATCCCTAAACCTTACCCTCACCCGTACCCTGACCCTAGCCCTAACACTAACCAGTACCCTAACCCTAACCCATACCCATACCCTAACCCGTACCCTAACCCGTTCCCTAACCCTAAACCCTAAACTTACCCGTAAACCTAACCCTAAACCTAACCCGTTCCCTAACCCTAAACCCTAAACTTACCCGTAAATCCTAACCCTAAACCTAACCCGTAACCTCAACCTTACCCTAACCCTAACCCTAACCCTTTCCCTAACCTTAACCGTAACCGTAACCCAGAACCTAACCCTAACCCTAAAGCTAACCTTAACCTTAACTGTAACCGTACCCTAACCCTAACCCAACCAGTACCCTAAACCAATTCCTAACCCTAACCGTAACCCTAAACCGTACTCTAACCCTAATCCTAACCCTAACCCTGAATAGTACCCTAACCCTAACCTATCCCTAACCCTATCACTAACCCGTACCCTGACACTAACTCTAACCCTAACACTAACCATTACCCTAACCCTAACCCTAACCCGTACCCTAACCCGTACCCTAACGCGTATCCTAACCCTAACCCTAACCCTAACCCTAAACCTAACCCTAAAGTGTCACCTAACCCTAACCCTAACCTGAACCCGTACCCTAACCCTAACCCTCACCCTAACGAGTACCCTAACCCTATCCCTAACCCGTACCCGTACCCTCACACTAACCCTAAACCGTTCTCTAACCCTAAACCTAACCCGTAACCTAACACTAACCCTTACGCTAACCCGTACCCTAACCCTAAGCCTATCCTGAACCCTATCCCTAACCCTAACCCTAAGCAGTACCCTAACCCTAACACTAACCCTAACCCTAACTCCTACTCTCACCTTAAACATAACCCTAACCCTACACCTAAACCTAACCATAACCCGAACACTAACCCGTACCCTAACCCTAACCCTAACACTATCCCGTATCCTAACCCTAAACCTTACCCAGGACTAAGCCTAACCGTAACCCAAAACCGAACCCTTACCCTAACCCTAACCCTAAACCTAACCCTAACTCGTACCCTAACCCTAACCCTAACCGTTACCCTAACCCTAACGCTTACACGTACCTAACCCTAACCCTAACCCTAAACTTAACCCTAACCCAAACCCATATCCTAACACTAACCCTACCCTAACATGTACCCTAACTCTAAACCTAACCCTAACCCTAACCATACCCTAACCCTAACCCTAATGCGTACCCTAACCCTAACCCTAACCCTAACCAATACTCTAACCCTAACCCTAACACTAACCCGTACCCTAACCCTAATCCTCGCCCGTTCCCTAACCAGTACCTTAAACCTAACCCTAACCTCGCACGTACCCTAACCCTAAACCTAACCATAACCCGTATCCTAACCCGTACCGAAACCTAACCCTAACCCTAAACCTAACCTGTATCCACACCCTAACCCTAACCCTAACCCGAACCCTAACTCTAACCAGTACCCTAACAATAAACCTAACCCTAACCCGTACCCTAAACCTAACCCTAACCCTAACCCTCACACTAACCCTAACCCTATCCCTAACCCGTATTCTAAACCTAACCCTAACCCTAACCCGTACCCTAAACCTACCCTAACCCTAACACTAACCCGTAACCTAACCCTGAACCTAACTCTAACCCGTACCCTAACCCTAACCCGTACCCTAACCCGTACCCTAACCGGTCCCCAGCCCTAATCCTAACCCGTTACCTAACCCTAACCCTAACCCGTACAGGTACACGTAACCTAACCCTAACTCGCTACCTAACCCTAACCCTAACCCTTCACTCTACCGTAACCCGTACCCTAACTCTAACCGTAACCCGTAAACTAAACCTAACCCTAACCCGTACCCTAACCTTAACCCTAACCCTAATCCTAAACATAAACCGAACCCTCACCCTAACCCTAAGCCGTACCATAACCCTAACCCTAACCCGTACCCTAAACCTAACCCTAACCCTAACCCTAACCTGTAATCTAAACCCAAACCTAACCCTAACCCGTACCCTAACCCTAACCCTAACCCTAACCCATACCCTAACACTAAACCTAACCTGTCACCTTATCCTAACCCTAACCCTAACCCGTACCCTATCCCGTATTTAAGCTGTACAATAACCCTAAACCTAATCCTACACGTACCCTAATCCTAACCCTAACCCTACCCTAACCCTAACCCGTACCCTAACCCTAACCCTAACCTTAACCCTCACTGGAAACCTAACCCTAAAAACTAACCCTAATCTTAACCCGAAACCGTACCCTAACCGTAACCCTAACCCGTACCCTAAAGCTAACCCTAACCCTAACCCTAACCAGTACCCTAACCCTAACCCGAACACGTACCCTAACCCGAACCCTAAAGTGTACCCTTACCCTAACCCTAAACCAAACCAGTACCCTAAACCTCACCTAACCCTAAACTGGACCCTTACCTTAACCCTAAACCTAAACCTAACCCGTACCCTAACCCTAATCCTAAACCGAACCAGTACACACCCTAACCCTAACCCCAACCCGTACCCTCACCCTAATCCTAACTCTAACCCGAATCCTAACCCTAACCCTAACCCTAAACCTAACCCTAAACTGTACCCTAACCCTAACCCTAACCCTAATCAGTACCCTAACCCTAACCATAACCCTAACCCTAATGCTAACTGGTACCCTAACCCTAACGCTAACACTAATACGTACCCTGACCCTAACCCTAACCCAGACCACTATCCTAAACCTAACCCTTACCCGTACCATAACCTGTACCCTAACCCTATCCCTAACCCTAAACCTATCCCTAACCCAAAGCCTAATGAGTACTGTAACCCGTACCCTAACCCTAACCCTAAACCGTAACCTAACCCTAACCCTAAACCAAACCCTAAACTGTACCCTAACCCTAAACCTAACCCTAATCAGTACCCTAACCCTAACCCTAACACTAACCCTGAACCCAATCCGTATCCTAAACCTAACCCTAACCCTAAACCTAACCGTAACCTGTACGCTAACGCTAACCCTAACCAGTACCCTAACTCTAACCCTAACTCTCATCCTAACCCATACCCTAACCCTAACCTTAACCCTCATCCGTACCCTAGCCCTAACACTAACCCTAACCTGTAACCTAACCCTAACCCTAACACGTACCCTAAACCTAACCCTAACCCATACCCTAAACCTAACCCTAACCCTATCCCGTATCCTAACCCTAACCCTAACCCTAACCCTAAACCTAACCCTAAACTGTACCCTAACGCTAAACCTAACCCTAACCCTAACTAGTACCATAAACCTAAACCTAACCCTGATCCTGACCCGTAATCTAACCCTAACCCTAACCCTAAACTCTACCCTAACCCTAACCCTAACCAGTACCCTAAACCTAACCCTAACCCCTACTGTAACCCATACCCTAACCCTAACCATAACACGTAACCTACCCTAACCCAAACCCTAACCAGTACCGTAACCTGTACCCTAACCCTAACCCTAACACTAAACCTAACCCCAATCCTAACCCTAACCCTAACCCGTACCCTAACCCTAACCCTAAACATAACACATACCCTCACCCTTTCTGTAAGCTGTACCCTAACCTTAACCCATACCCTAACCTTAAACCATACACTAACCCTAACCCGTACCCTAAACCTAAACCTAATCAGTACCCTAACCCTAACCCATACACTAACCGTAAGCCTAACCCTAACCCGAACCCGTACCCTAACCCTCACCCTAATCCTAACCCGTACCCTAACCCGTACCCAGCCCTAACCCTAACCCGTAAACTAACCCTAACCCTAATCCTAACCCTAACCCGTACACTCACCTCAACCCTAAATCTTACTCTACCCTAAACCGTCCCCTAACCCTAACCCTAACCAATACCCTAACCCTAAACTTAAACCTAACCCATACCCTAACCCTAACCCTAACCCGAACCCTTAACCTAACCCTCAACCTAACCCTAACCCGTACCCTAAACTTAACCCTAACCCGTACACTAAACCTAACCATAACCATAACCATAACCCTAACCCGTACCCTTCCCTAACCGTAACCCTAACCCGTACCCTAGGCGTACACTAACCCTAACCCTAACCCGAACCCTAATCCGTACCCTAAACCTAACCCTACCCTACACCTAAAACTTACCGTACACTAACCCTAACCCTAAACCAAACAAGTACCCTAACCCTACCCTAACCCAAACCCTAAACCGTAAACTAACCCTAACCCTAACCCTAACCCTAACACGTCACCTCACCCTAAACCTAACCCGTACCCTAACCCTAACCCTAAACCTAACCTGTATCCTGACCCTTACCCTAACACTAACCATTTCCCAAACCCTAACCCTAACACTAACCCGTACCCTAACCCTAACCCTAAACCTAACCCGTATCCTAACCCTAACCCTAACTCTAAACCTAACCCTATAGTGTACCCTAACCCTAACTCTAACCCTAACCCGTACCCCAACACTTACCCTCACCCTAACCAGTTCCCTAAACCTAACCCGAAATCTACCCTAACCCTAAACGAAACCAGTACCCTAACCCTAACCCAAACCCTAAAGCTAAACCGTACCCTAAACCTAACCCTAACACTAACACTAACCCTAACCGGTAACCTAACCCTAACCCCAACCCGTACCCTAACCCTAACAATAAATGTGACCCTACCCCGTACCCTAACACTAAACCTAACCATTACCCTAACCCTAACCCTAACCCTAACCCTAACCCTAACCCGGATCCTAACCCTACACCTAACCCTAAACCTAACGCTAAACCTAACCCTAACCCTAACCCGAACCCTAACCCTAACCCTAACCCTAACCCGTAACCTAACCCTTACCCCAACCCATACCCTAACCCTCACCCTAACCCTGACCCTAACCCGTACCCTAACCCAAACCCTAACCTTAACCCTAACCCATTCCCTAACCCTAACCCTATCCCGATCCAGTACCCTTTCCCTAACCCTAAACCTAACCCGTACCCTAACCCTAACCCGATCCCGTACACTAAACCTAACCCTAACGCTAACCCTATTGCTAACCCATTTCCTAACCCTAACCCTAACACTAACCCTAACCCGTCCCCTAACCCGTACCCTAACTGTAATCCTAACCCATACCCTAACGCTAAACCCAACCCTAAACCTAACCTTAACCCTCACCCGTACCCTAAACCTACCCCTAACCCTAACCCTATCCCCTACCCTAACGAAAAACCTAACGCTAACCAGTACCCTAACCCTAAACCTAACTCTAAACCTAACCCGTACCCTAACACTAACCATAACCCGTATCCTAACTCTAGACCTAACTCTAAACTGTACACTAACCCTAACCCTACCCTAACCCTCAACTTAACCCTAAACCATACCCTAACCCTAACCCTAACGCGTACCCTTATCCTAACCGTAAAACAAACCAGTACCCTAACCCTAACCCTAACCCTAACCTTAAACCGTACAGTAACCCAAACCCTAACCCGTACCCTAACCCTGACCCTACCCTTAACCAGTACCTTAACGCTAACCATAACCCTAACACGTACCCTAAACCTAACCCTAACCCTAACCCTTGTCCTATACCTAACCCTAACCCTAAACCTAACCCTAATCTGTACCCTAACACTAACCCAAACCCTAACACTAACCAGTACTCTAACCCTAACCTGAATCCTAATCCGTACCCTAACCATCACCCTAACCCTAAACAGTACCCTAAACCTAACCCTAACCCTAACACTAAACCTAACCCGCAACCTAACCCTAACCCCAACCCGTACCCCAACCCTAACCCTAAACCTGAACCTAACCCGTACCCTAACCCTAACCCTAACCAGTACCCTAACCCTAACACTAACCCTAACCTGTACCCTTACCTGTACCCTAACCGTACCCCTAACCCATACCCTAACGCTAACCCTAACCCTAACCCTAACCTTAACCCTAATCCGTACCCTAAACCTAACCCTAACCCTAACCCCTACCCTAACCATAAACCTAAGCCTAACCATGACCCAAACCCTAAACCTAACCCTAACCTGAACCCTACCTCTAACCCGTTCCTAACCCTAACCCTAACCCTAACCCTAAACCTAACCCTAACCTGTACTCTAACCCTAACCCTAACCCTAACCCTTACCAGTACCCTAACCCTAACCCTAAGCCTAATCCTAAACCGTACCCTAACCCTAACCCTACCCTAATCCGTACCCTAAACCTATACCTATTCCTAACCAGTAACCTAAAACTAACCCTAACCCGTACTGTAAGTCGTACCCTAACCCTAACCCTAAACCGTAAACTAACCCTAACCCTAACCCGTACCCTTACCCTAAACCTAACCCTAACCCTAACCTTAAACCTCACCCGTAACCTAACCCTAACCCTAATGCTAAACGGTACCCTAAACCTAACCCTAACCCGATCCCATTCCCTAACCTTAACCTGTAACCTAACCCTAACCCTAACCCTAAACCTAACCCAAACCTCACCCTTATCCGAAGCCGTACCCTAAACCTAACCCATACCCTAACCCAAACCCTTACACTAACGCTAACCCGTACCCTAACCCTAACCCTTACCTGAACCCTAAACCGAACACTAATACTAAACCGTACCCTAACATTAACCCGTACCCTAACCCGTTCCCTAACCCGAACCAAGCCCTAACCCAAACCCACAACCTAACTCTAACCCTAACCCAACCCCAAAACCGGACATTCACCCTAACCCTAACCCGTACCCTTACCGTAACCCGTAACCTAACCCCAACCCTTACTCTAACCCTAACCCGTACCGTCACCCTAACCCTAAACCTGACCAGTACCCTAAACTTAACCCTATCCCGTACCATAACCCGTACCCTAACCCTTACCCTAACCTGTAATCTAAACCTAAACCTAACCCTAACCAATACCGTAACCCAAAACCTAACCCTAACCCAAAACCGTAACCTAACTCTAATCCTCACCTATCCCGTACCCTAACCCTAACCCTAAACCACACGGGTACCCTAACCCTAAACCTAAACCTAACCCTAACCCGTACCCTAACAAACATAATGCGTACCCTTACCCTAACCCTAACTCTAATCCGTACTCTAATCCTATCCCTAACCCGTACCCTAAGCCGTACACTAACCCTAAATCTAACCCGTACCCTTACCATAAACCTAAACCTAATCCTAACCCTAACCCTAACCCTAACACCTACCCTAACCCTAACCATAAGCCTAACCCTAACCCTACCCTAACCTTAACCCGTAACCTAACCCTAACCCTAACACGGACCCTAACCCTAACCCTAACCCTAACCCTAACCCTAAACCTAAACCTAAACTGTATCCTAATGCTAACCTTAACCCTAACCCTAACCAGTACCCTAAAACTAACCCTAACCCTAATCCTAACCAGTACCCTAACCCTAACCCTAATCCGTAGCCTAACCCTATTCCTAACCCTAACCAGTACCCTAAACCTAACACAAACCTGTCCCGTAACCAGTACCCTAACCCTAACCCTAATTCGTAAACTAACCCTAACCCTAACCAGTTCCATAACCCGGACCCTCACCCTAAACCTAAAACGTCACATAAACCTAACTCTAACCCTAACCCGTACCCTAACCCTAACCCTAAGCCTAACCCTAACCCGTACCCTAACCCTAACCCTAACCCTAACCCTAACCCGTACCCTAACCCTAACCCTAACCCTAACCCGTACCCTCACCCTAACCCTAACCCGTAACCTAACCCTAACCCTAAACCGTACCCTAACCCTACCCCTAACCCGTACCCTAATCCGTACTCTAACCTAACCCGTACCCTAAACCTAACCCTTACTCTAACCTTAACCCGTACCCTAACCCTAACCCTAACCAGTACCGTAACCCTAACCTTAACCTTAACCCTAACCCGTACCCTAACCCTAACCCTAAACCTAAACCTAACCCGTACCCTTACCCTAACCCTAACACTAACCCGTACCAAACCCTATCCCGTACACTAAACGTAACCCTAAACATAACCCTATGCTTTCCCGTACCCTAACCCTAACCCTAACACTGACCCAGCCTGTACCCTAACCCTTACCCTAACTGTAACCTTACCCGTATCCTAACGCTAACCCTAACCCTAACCCGGACCTTAACCTTAACCCTAACACGTACCCTAAACCTAACCCTAACCCTAACCCTAACCCCTACCCTAACCTTAACTCTAACACTAACCAGTACCCTAACCCTTACCGTAACCCTAACCAGTACCCTAACCCTAACCCGTACCCTAAACCTAACCCTAACACGTACCCTTACCCTAAACCTAAACCGAACCACCACCCTATCCCTAACCCTAACCCTAAACCTAAAACGTACCCTAACCCTAATCCTAAACCTAAACCTAAACCGTAACCTAACACTAAACCTAACCCGATCTCTAACCATAACCCTGACAGGTACCCTAACCCTAACCTGTACCCTAACACTAACCCTAACCCTAACCTTAACCCGTAGCCTAACCTAACCCTGACCCGTACCCTTACCCTAACCCAAACACTAACCCATGCCCTAAGCCGTGCACTAACCCTAAACCTAAGCCGAACCCTAACCCGTACCCTAACCTAATCCTAAAACTAAACCACCCAGTACCCTAACCTAACTCTAACCCGTACCATAACGCTAACCCTAATCCTAACAGTGAACCTAAGCTTAAACCTAACCCGTACCCTAAGCCTAACCCTAACCCTAACCAGTACCCTAACCCTAACCCTAACACGTGCCCTAACCCTAAACCTAACGCGTACACTTACCCAAACCCTAAACCAAACCAGTACCCTAACACTAACCCTTACACTAACCCTAACCCGTACCTTAACCCTAACCTTAACCCTAACACTCACCCATACCCTAACCCTAACCCTAACCCTAACCCTAACCCGTACCCGTACCCTAACACATACACTCTCCCTAACCCTAACCAGTAACCTAACCCTAACCCTAACCTTAACCCTAACCCTAACCAGTACCCTAACCTTAACCCTAACCCTAACCCGTACCCTCACCCTAACCCTAACCCGTATCCTAATCCTAACCCTAACCCTAATCCTAACCCTTACCCTAAACCTAACCCTAACCTGTACCCTAACCCTAACCAGTACCCTAACCCTAAGCCTAAACCTAATCCTTACCTGTACCCTAACTATAACGCAAACCGTATTCCGTACCCTAACCCTAACCCTAAGCAGTACGCTAAACCTAACCCTAAACCGTACCGTAACCCGTACCCTAACCCTAACCCTAAACCGTAACCTAACCCTACCCTAACCCTAATCTGTACCCTAATGCTAACCCTAACCCTAAATAGTACCCTAACCCTAAACCGAACTCTAAACCGTACACTAACCCTGACCCGAATCCGTACCCTAACCCGAACCCTAACCCTAAACCTAACCCATAAACTCACCCTTGCCCGAAGCCGTACCCTAACCCTAACCCGTCACCTAACCTAACCCATACACTAACCCTATCCCGTACCTAATCCTAACCCTAACGAGTACCCTAACCCTAATCCTAAACCTAAACCATACCCTAACCCAAACCCTAACCCTAACCCTAACCCTAACACATACCCTAACCGTAACCCTAACCCATACCCTAACGCTAAACCTAACCCTAACCCTAACCCTAACCTTAACCCTAACCCTAACCCTAAACGTAACCTATACCCTAACCCTAACCTTAACCCTAACCCGTAACCTAACCCTAAACCATACACTAACCCTAACCCGTACCCTAAACCTAACCCTAAAACGTACCCTAACCCTAACCCTAACCCGTACCCTAACCCTCACCCTCACCCTCACCCTAACCCTCACCCATACCCTAACCCTAACCTTAACCCTAACCAGTACCCTAACCCTAACCCTAACCCTAAACTGTACGCTAATCCCTACCTTAACCCTAAACCTAACCGTAACCAGTACACTAACCCTAACCCTAACCATAACCCATACGCTAACCCTAACACTAATGCCTACCCTTACCCTAACCCTAAACCAAACCAGTACCCTAAACCTAACTCTAACCTCTACGCTAACCCTAACCCTACCTAACCCTACTGCTAACCCGAACATTCACCCTAAACCTACCCGTACCCTAAACCTAAACCATTCCCTAACCCTAACCCAAAACCTAACCAGTATCTTAACCCTAACCCTACCCCTAAACCTAACCCTAACCTCTAACCTAACCCTAACCCTAACCCTACCCTAAGCAGTACTCTAACCCTAACCCTATTCCTAACCCTAATCCGTACCATAACCAAAACCCTAACCCGAACCTTACCCTAACCCTAACCTGTCCTCTAACCCTAACCCTAACCCATACACTAATCCTAAACCTGACACTAACCCTATTTCTAACCCGTATCCTAACCCTAAACCTAACACTAACCCTAACCCGTACCCTAACCCGTACTCTACCGTAACCCTAACCTGTACCCTAACGCTCACCCTAACCCTAACCCTAACCCTGAACCTAAACTTAAACCTAACCCGTACCCTAAACTTAATCCTAACCCTAACTCTAACCCCTAACCTAACCCTAACTCTAAAAATAACCAGTACCCTAACCTTAACCCTAAACCTCCCGTAGCCTACCCTAACCCTAACGCGTACCCTTCCCCTAACCCTAAACGAAACCAGTACCCTAACCCTAACCCTAACCCGTACCCTAACCCTAACCCTAACCTAACCCTAACCCTAACTCGTACCCTAACCCTAACATTAAACCTAACCAGTACCCTAACCCTAACCTTAACCCGTACCCTAACCCTACCCTAACCTAACCCTAACTCGTACCCTAAACCTAACCCTAAACCTAACCAGTACCCTAACCCTAACCCTAACCCTAACCCGTACCTTAACCCTAACCCTAACCCTAACCCGTACCTTAACCCTAACCTTAACCCTAACCCGTGGCCTAACCCTAAACCTAACACTAAACCTAACCCTAACCTGTACCCTAACCCTAACCCTAATCCTAACCGGTACCCTGACCCTCACCCTAATCCTAACCTGTACCCTAAACTAACCCTAACGCTAATCGTACCCTGACACTGACCATAACCCATCCCAGTACACTAATCACAACCCTAACCCATACCGTAACACGTACCCTAACCCTAACCCTAACCCATACCCTATCCCTAACCCTAACCCTAACCCTAAACCTAACCCTAACCTCTACCCTAACCCTAACCCTAACTCTAACCCTAACCAGTCCCCTAACCCGAAACCTAACCCTAACCCCAACCCGTACCTTAAAACTAACACTAAAACTAAACCTAGCCCTAAACCGTACGCTAACCCTTACCTTCACCCTAACCAGTACCCTAACCCTAACCCTCACCCTAACCCGTAACCTAACCCTAAACTTAACCCTTACACTAACCCTAACCCTAACCCATAACCTTACCCTAACCCTAACGCTATCCCGTATCGTAACCCTAACCATAACACTAACCCTATCCCGTACCCTAACCCTAAACCTAACCGTACCAGTATCCTAACCCTAACACTAACCCTAACTCGTTCTCTAACTCTAAACCTAACCCTAACTCTAAACCTAAACCTAACCACACCCGAACACTAACCCGGACCCTAACCCTAACCCTAAACCTAACCCGAATCCATAGGTAACCCTAGCCCATACACAGCCCTAACCCTAACCCTAACCCGTACCCTAACACGTACCCTAAACCTAACCCTAAACCGGAACCTAATCCGTACCCTAACACTAACCCTAGCCCTAACCTGTACCCTAACACTATCCCTAAACCTCTCCAGTAACCTAACACTAATCCTCACCCTAAACCCAACCCTAACCCGTACCCTAACCCTAACGCGTACCATAACCCTAACTCTAACCCTAACCAGTACCCTAACCCTAACCCTAACCCTAACCGTACCCTACCATAACACTAACCCGTAACCTAACCCTAACACTAACCCTAACCAGTATCCTAACCCTAACCTTAACCCTAACCCTAACCCTAACCCTAACCCTAACCCTAACCCTAACCGGTACCCTAACCCTAACCCTAACACTAACCCTAACCCCTACCCTAACAATAACCCTAACCCTAAACAGTACCCTAACCCTAACCCTAACCCAAACCCGTACGCTAACCCTAACCTTAACCCATACCCTTACCATAACCCTAACCCTAAACCGTACCCTAACCCTAACCCTTACCCGTACCCTAAGCCGTACACTAACCCTAACCCTAACCCTAAACCTAACCCGTACCCTAACCCTAACGCTAAACCAAAACAGTACCCTAACCCTAACCCTAAACCTAACCCTAAACTGTACCATAACCCTAAACCTAAACCTAACCCTAAACCGTAACCAAACCCTAACCCTAACCCGTATGCTAAACCTAAACCTAACCGTAACCCCAACACTAACCCTAACCCTAACTGGGACTCTAACCCTAAACCTAACCCTAACCCTAAACCTAAACCTAACCATAACCCGATCACTAACCTGGACCGTAACCCTAACCCTATACCTAACCCGAACCCGTACCCTAACCCTAACCCGTACCCAGCCCGAACCCTAATCCTAACCCGTACCCTAACCCGTACACTAACCCTAACCCTAACCCGTACCCTAACCCTAATCCTCACCCGTACCGTAACCCGTACCCTAACCCCAACCCTAACCCATACCCTATTCCTATCCCTAACCCTAACCTGTGCCCTAAACTTAACCCGTACCCTAACCCTAAACCTAACACTAACCCGAACCCTAACCCTAAAACGTACCCTAACCCTACCCCTAACCCTAACCAGTACCCTAAGCGTAACCTAACCCTAACCCTAACCTGTATCCTCAACCTACCCCTATCCGTAACCCGTAACCTAACCCTAAGCCTCACCCCTAACCTAACCCTAAACCTAACCCTAAACCTCACCTGTACCCTAACCCTAACCCTCACCCGAACACTAAACCTACCCGTACCCTCAACCTTACCCTAAGCCCTACCCTAACCGTACCCCGTACCCTATCCCTAACCCTTACACTAACCCTAACCCGTACCCTAACCCTAATACTAACCAGTACCCTAAACCTAAACGTAACCCTAACCCGTCCCCTCTCCCTAAACCTAACCCTAACCCTAACCCGTAACCTAACCCTACCCTAACCCTAAACTGTACCCTAAACCTAACCCGTACCCTAACCCGGACCCTAACCCGGACCCAGCCCTAAACCTACCCCGTAACCTAACCCTAACCCTAACCCTACTGCTAACCCGTAAACTCACCCTAAACCTAACCGGTACCCTAACCCTAACCCATACCCGAAACCTAACCCTAACCAGAACCCTAACACTAACACTAAACTTAACCCTAAACCTAACCCTAACTCGGACCCTTACCTAACCCTAAACCAAACCCGTACCCTAACACTAACCCGACACTAACCCTAACCCGTACCCTAACCCATAACCTAACTGTAACCCTAACCCATGCCCTAACGCTAACCCAAACCTACCCCTCACCTTAAACCTAACCCGTACCATAAACCTAACCCTAACCCTAACCCTAACGCCATCCCTAAACCTAAACCTAGCCCTAGCCAGTACCCTAACCCTAAACCTAACCCTAACCCGTACACTAACCCTAAACCTAACGAGTACCCTGACCCTAACCCGAAACCAAACCAGTACCCTAACCCTAACACTAACCCTAACCCTAAACCGTACCCTAACCCTAACCCTAACCAGTACCGTACCCTAACCCTACCCCTAACCCTAATCCTAACCCTAACCCGTACCCTAACTCTAACCCTCACCCTAAACCTAACCCTAACCCGTACCCTAACCCCAACACTAAACATAACCTGTACCCTAACCAGTACCCAGCCTTAACCTTGACCCGTAACCTAACCCTACCCCTAACCCTACCCCTAATCCGTACACCCACCCTAACCCTAACACTTACTCTAACCCTAACCCGTACACTAACCCTAACCCTAACCAGTACCCTAACCCTAACCTTAACCCTACCCGTACCCTTACCCTAACCCTAAACCTAACCCGTACCCTTAACCTAACCCCAACCCTAACCCGTACCCAACCCTAACTCCTATACTAAACCTAACCCGAACCCGAACCCTATTGCAAACCCGTACCCTAACGGTAACCCTAATATTAACCCTAACCCGTACCCTAACCTGTACCCTAACCGTAACCCTACCCGAACCCTAACACTAAACCTAACCCTAACCCTAACTGTAACCTTAACCCTCACCCGTACCCTAATCCTAACCCTAAACCTAACCCTTACTCTAACCCTAACCCTAACATTAACCTTAACACTAACCCGGACCCGAACCCTAACACTCACCCTAACCCGTACCCTTAAACTAACACTAACCTTAACCCTTACTCTAACCCTAACCCATACCCTAACCGTAACCCTAACCAGTGCCCTAACCCTAACTTTAACAGTAACCCTAACCTGTACCCTAACGCTAACCCTAACCCTAACCGTAACCTTAACCTTCACCCATACCCTAATCCTAAACCTAACCCTAAACCTAACCCGTACCTTAGACCTAAACCTATCCCTAACCAGTACCATAACCCTAACACAAACCCGTACCCTAACTCTAATACTAACCCTAACCAGTATCCTAACCCTAACCCTAACCCTAAACCTAACACTAACCTCTCCCCTAACCCTAACCCTAACCCTAACCCTAACCAGTACCCTAACCCTAACCCTAACACGTACCGTAAGCCATAACCTAACCCTAAACCTAACCCGTAACCTAACCCTAAACCTGACCTTAACCAGTACTGTAACCCGTACCCTAACCCTAACCCTAACCCATAACCTAACCCTAAACCTAACCCTTACCCTAACCCTAACCCTAACCCTAAACCTCACCCGTACCCTAACCCTAACCCGTACCTTAAACCTAACCCTTACTCTAACCCTAACCCGTACCCTAATCCTAACCCTAACCAGTACCCTAACCCTAATCCTAACCTTAACCCTAACCCGTACCCTAACCCTAACCCTAACCCTAACCTGTACCCTTAACCTAACCCTAACCCTATCCCTTTTGCTAACCCGTACCCTAACCCTAACATTAACCCTACCCCGCTCCCTAACCATAACACTAACCCGTACCCTAACGCTAAACCTACCCTAACCCTAACCGTAACCTTAACCCTTACCCGTACCCTAAGCCTTAGACTAACCCTAACCCTACCCCGTAGCTTAACCCTAACCCTAACCCTAAACAGTACCCTAATCCTAAACCATCCCTAATCCGTGCCCTAATCCGTACCCTAACCCTAACCCTAACCAGTACCCTAACCCTAACCCTACCCCGAACTGTAAACCGTATCCTAACCCTAAACCTAACCCGTAACCTAACCCTAACCCTAACCTTAATCAGTACCGAAAACAGTACCCTAACCCTAACCCTAAACCGTAACCTAACCCTAAACCTAACCCGTACCCTCAACCTAACCCGAACCCTAACCCTCGCCCGTAACCTAACCCTTACACTAACCCTAACCGTACCCTAACCCTAACCCTAACAGTACCCTGACCCTAACCCCAAACCAAACCAGTTCCCTAACCCTAAGACTAACCCTAACCCTCAACCGTACTCTAACCCTAACCCTAACCAGTTCCCTTCCCTAACCCTAACCCTTACCCTAACCCTAAACCTAACCCTAACCATTACCCTAACCTGAACCCTAACACTAACCCGTACCCTAACCCGTACCCTAACCCTAACGCGTACCCTTAACCTAACCCTAAACCAAACCAGTACCCTAACACTTACCCTAACACTAACCCGTACCGTACGCTAACCGTAACCCTAACCCTCACCCATACCCTAACCCCAACCCTAACCCTAACCAGTACCCTAACACTAACCCTAACCCGTACCCTAACCCTAACCCTTACACTAACCCTAACCCTTACGCTAACCCTAACCCTAACGCGTACCCTTACCCTTACCCTAACCCATACAGTACCCTAAACCTAACCCTAACCCTAATCCTAACCCTAACCCTAACCTAATCCTAACCCTAACCCTACTGCTAACCTGTACACTCACCGTAAACCTAACCCGAAAACTAACCCTAACCCGTACCCTAACCCTAACCCATACCCTAACCCGTATCCTAACCCTAAACCTAACCAGTACCCTAACCAAATCCTAACCCTAACCCTAACCCTAAACTTAACCCGAAGCTGTACCCTAACCCTAACCCTAAACCTAACCAGTACCCTAACCCTAACCCTAACCCGTTCCCTTAACCCGTTCCCTATCCGTAGACGTAACCCTAACCCTAACCCTAACCCTAACCCTAACCCTAACCCTAACCCTAACCCGGACCTTAACCCTAACACTAACACTAACCCGTACCTTAACCTAAACCTTAATCCTAACCCGTAGTCTAACCCTAAACCTAACCTTAAACCTAACACTAACCTGTACCCTAACCCTAACCCTAACCCTCACCAGTACCCTAACCCTAACCCTAACCCTAATCCTAACCTGTACACCAACCCTAACGCTAACCATAATCCGTTACCTAACACTAAACCTGACCCTAACCAGTACCCTGAAACTAAGCCTTACCCGTACAGTAACCCATACCCTAACCCTAACTCTAACCCTAACACATTTCCGAACCCTAACCCTATACTTAAACCTAACCTGTACCCTAACCTTAAACCTACACTAACCCTAACCAGTCCCCTAACTGTAACCGAGGGCTAATCCTAACCCGTACCCTTACCCTAACCCTAACCCTAATCCGTAACCTGACCCTAACCCTAACCCTCACTCGTACCCTACCATAACCATAACCCGTAACCTAACCCTTACCCTAACCCGTACCCTAACCCGTACCCTAACCCTAACCCTAACTCTAAACTGTAACCTAAACCTAACCCTAACCATAACCCTAACCCCTACACTAACCCTTACCTACCCTAAACCGTACCAGAATACTAACCCTAATCCGTAACCTAACCCTAAACATAAACCTAACCCGTACCCTAAACTTACCCTAACCCTAACCCTAAACCTAACCTGTACCCTAACCCTAACCCTAAACCAAACCAGTACCCTAACCCTAACCCTAACCCGTAACCTAACCCTAACCCTAACCGTACCATAACCCTAACCCTAACCATAACCAGTACCCTAACCCTAATCCTACCCTAACCCGTCCCCTAACCCTAACCCTAACCAAAACGCGTAACCTAACCCTAAACCTAACCCTAAACCTAACCCTAACCTGTACCCTACCCCTAACGCTAACCCTAACCCTAACCAGTACCCTAACCCTAACCCTATCCTTAATCCTAACCCTTATCCGTACTCTAACCCTAAACCAAACCTAACCAGTACCCTAACCCTAACCCTTACCTGTTCCGTAAACTGTACCCTAACCAGTACCCTAACCCGTACCCTAACCCTAACCCTAACCCGTACCCTAACACTAAACCTAACCACTACCCTAACCCTAACCCGTACCCTAACCCATACCCTAACCCTAACTCTAACCCTAACATGTTTCCTAACCCTAACGCTAACCGTATACCTAAACCTAACCTGTACCCTAACCCTAAACCTAACCCTAACCCTAACCAGTCCCCTAACCGTAACCGAGGGCTAATCCTAACCCGTACCCTTACCCTAACCCTAACTCTAATCCGTACCCTGACCCTAACCCTAACCCTCACACGTACCCTACCCGAACCATAACCCGTAACCTAACCCTTACCCTAACCCGTACCCTAACCCTAACCCTAATCCTAACCCTAACCCGTAACCTAACCCTAACCCTAACCTGTAACCTAACCCTAACCCTAACCCCTACCCTAACCCTTACCTAACCCTAAACCGTGCCAGAATACTAACCCTAACCCGTAACCTAACCCTAAACATAAACCTAACCCGTACCCTAAACTAACCCTAACCCTCACCCTAAACCTAACCTGTACCCTAACCCTAACCCTAAACCAAACCAGTACCCTAACCCTAACCCTAACCCGTAACCCAACCCTAACCCTAACCGTACCCTAACCCTAATCCTAACCCTAAACAGTACCCTAACCCTCACCCTACCCTAACCCGTCACCTAACCCTAACCCTAACCAAAACGCGTATCCTAACCCTAAACCTAACCCTAAACCTAACCCTAACCTGTACCCTAACCTTAGCACTAACCCTAACCCTAACGAGTACCCTAACCCTAACCCTATCCCTAATCCTAACCCTTATCCGTACTCTAACACTAAACCAAACCTAAACAGTACCCTAATCGTAACACTTACCCGTTCCGTAAACTGTACCCTAACCCTAACCCTAACCAGTACCCTAACCCTAACCGTACCCTAACCCTAACCCTAACCCTAACCCGTACCCTAAACCTAACCGTAACCCTAACCAGTACCCTAAAACCCTAACCCGTACAACCCTAACCTAACCTAACTACCTCCTACCCAACCTACCACTACCCTAACCTAACCTAACCCTAACCCCTAACCCTAATCCCTAATACCTAACCTAAACCCGTACCCTAAACCACCCTAACCCTAACCCTACCCAACCCTAACCTAACTACCCTAACCCTAACCCTAACCCTAAACCGAACCCTAAACCTAACCCCTAAACCTAACCCAACTACGTAACCAAACCATAACCTACCCTAACACTACCTAACCCTAACCGTAACCTAACCACCTAACCCTAACCCTAACCCTAAACGTATCTAACCCTAACCTACCCAACCTCACCTAACCCTAACCCAAACCTAACCAACCCGTACCCTAACCATACCCTAACCCTAACCCTACCCTAACCCTAACCCTAAACCCTAACAACCCTAACACTAACCAAACCTACCCTAAACCTAACCCTACCACTACCCTAACCTAACCCTAACCCTAATCCTAACCCTAAACTGCACCCTAACCCTTACCCTAACCCTAACCCGTACCCTAAACCATACCCTAACTCTAACCCATACCCTAACCCTAACCTTAACCCTAAGACATCCCCTAACCCTCACCCTAACCCTAAAAGGTCCCCGAACCCTAACCTGTACCCTAACCCTCACCCTTACACTAACCGTAACCCGTACCCTAACCCTAACACTATCCAGTACCCTAACCCTAACCCTAACCCTAACACTAACCCTAACCCTCACCCGTACACTAACCCGTACCCTAACCCTAAACCTAACCCGACCCCTAACCCGTACCCTAACACTAACACTAACCCTTTCCATAACCCTAACCCTAAACCCTTACCTGTCCCTAACCAATACCCTATCCCGTACCCTAACCCGTACCATAACCCTAACCCCAACCCTAAACTGTACCCTTATCCTAAACCTAACCCTAACCCTAACGTGTACCCTAACCCTAACCCCAATCCGTACCCTACCCCTAACTCTAACTCTAACCTTAACCAGTACCCTAACTCTAAACCTACCCCTAACCTGTACCCTAATCCTAACCCTAACGGAAAACCATACCCTCCCTAACCCTAAACCTACCCCGTACCCTAACCGTAACACTAAGCCTAACCAGTACATAAACCTAAGCCTACCCCTAACCCATACCCTAACCATAACACTATCCCAAACCCCAACCCATACCCTAATCCTAAACCTAAGCCGTACCCTAACCCGTAACTTAAACCTAATCCATAACTTAACCCTAACACTAACCCTAACCCTAATCAGTGCCCTGACCAGTGCCCTAACCCGTACCCTAAACCTAACCCTAACCCGTACCATAACCCTAACCCTAACCCTAACCCTTACCTATGCTTAACCCGTACCCTAACCCTAAACCTAACTCTAACCCTAACCAGTACCCTATCCCTAAACCTAAACCTAACCATAGCCCGTACCCTAACCGTAACACTAACCCTAACCCTAACCCTTTCACGTACCCTAAACCTCACCCTCACCCTAACCAGTACCCTAACCCTAACCCTCACACTAACCCATACGCTCACGCTACCCCTAACCCCAACCCTAACCAGTAACCTAATCCTAACCCTAACCAGTACCCTAAGCCTAACCCTAAACCGTAACCTAACCCGAAACCTAACGCTAACCCGTACTCTAACCCTAACCCTAACCCGTACCCAAACCTAACCCCAACCTTAACACAAATCAGTAACCTAATCCTAACCCTAACACTATCACTAACTCGTACCCTAACCCTAAACCTAAACCTAACCCTAACCCTAAACCTAACCATAAATGGAACACTTAGCTGTACCTTAACCCTATCCCTAAACCTAACCCGAACTCATACCCTAACCCTAACCCGTACCCAGCCCTTACCCAAACCCTAACCCATACCCTTACCCTAACCCTAACCCTAACCCTAACCCTAACCCGCACCCTAACCCTAACCCTAACCATAAACCCTTCCGAAACGTAACCCTTATCCTAACCCGTATCCTAACCCTAACTGTAACCCTAAACCTAACCCTAACTCTAACACTAACAAGTACCCTAAACCTAAACCTAACCCTAACACGTTCTCTAACCCTAACCCTAAGCCTAACCTTAGCCCCAACCCGTACCCGTACCCTCAACCTAAACCTAACCGGTACCCGTACCCTAACCCTAACCCGTACCCCTACCCTAACCCTAACCCTAACCCTAACCAGTACCCTAACCCTAACCGGTACCCTAACCCTAACCCTAACCCGTACCCTAACCCTAACCCTAACCCTAATCTGTACCCTAAACCTAACCGTAACCCTAACCAGTACCCTAAACCTAACCCTAACCCTATCACTAACACTAACCCGTACCCTACCACGTACCCTAACCATAACCCTAACCCGTACCCTAATCCTAACCCTAACACTAAACCGTACCCTAACCCTAACCCTAACCCGTACCCTAGCCCTAAGCCTAAGCCGTACCCTAACCCTAACCCTAACACTAAACCGTACCCTAAACCTAACCCTAAACCTAAACCTAACCCTAATCTGTAACCTACTACTAACCCTAACCAGACCCTAACCCTAACACTAACCCGTACCCTAACACTAACCCATACCCTAACTCTAACCCTAACCCTAACCCTAACCCTTACCCGTAACCTGACCGTAATCAGAACCCTAAACCTAACCCATGCCCTAACCCTAACCCAAAACCAAACCTTAAAAGGTACCCTAAACCTAACCCTAACACTAACCCTAACCCATACCCTATCTGTAACCATAACCCTAAACCCAAACCGTACCCTAACACTAACCCTAACTCATACCCTATCCGTAACCCTAACCCTAAACCCATACCGTACCCTAACCCTAACCCTAAACCGTTTGCTAACCCGTACCCTACCCTAAACTGTAACTTAACCCTAACCCTAAACCTAACCCTAATCCATACCCTAACCACTACCCAAACCCTAACCCTAACACTAACCCTATCCCGTATTCTAACCGTACACTAACCCTAACCCTAACCAGAACCCTAATCCTAAACCTAACCCTAATCCTAACCCTTACCCTAACCCTAACCCTAACCCTAATCTCTACCCTAACCCTAACCCTAAACCTCACCTTAAACAGTAACCTAACCCTAACCCTAACCCGTACCCTAACCGTAACCCTATACCAAACCCTAATCTTAACCCTAAACCTAATCCGTAACCTAACCCTAACCCTAACCTGTACCCTAACCCTAACCTGTAAACTAACCCTAACCCTAACACTAACCAGGACCCTAACCCTAACCCACACCCGTACCCTAACCCTAACCTTAACCCGTACCCTAAGCCATACACTAACCCTAAACCTAATCCATACCCTAACCCGTACCCTAAACCTAACACTAAACCTAACCCGTACCCTAAACCTAAACCTAAACCTAAACCAAACCAGTAACCTAATGCTAACCCTAACCCTAAACCTAATCCGTACCCTAACCCTCAACCTAACCCTAAACCTAAACCTAACCCGAAACCTAATCATAACCCTAAACCTAACCCTAACCCCTACCCTAACACTAACCCTAACCCCAACCCTAAACCTAACGAATACCCTAACCCTAACCCAAACCCGTACCCTAACCCTAACCCTCACCCTAACCCCTACCCTAACCCTAACCCGTAACCTAACCCTAACCCTAAACCTAACCAGTACCCTAACCCTAACCCTAAACCTAACCCTAACCCGTAACCTAACCCTAACCTCTACCCTAACACTAACCCTAACACTAACCAGTACCCTATCCCTAACCCCAAGCTAATCCTAACCCTAATCCGTACCCTAACCCCAACGCTAACCAATACCCTAACCCTAAACCTAACCCCTTCCGTAACGCGTACCCTAACCCTAACCCTAAACCTAACCCTAACCGTAACCTTAACCCCATTGCTAACCCGTACCCTAACCCTAACACTAACCCTAACCCGTATTCTAAACCATACACTAAACCAAACCCTAACCAGTAGCCTAACCCTAACCCTAACCCTAATCCTAACCCTTAACCTAACCCTTATCCTAACCCTAATCTGTACCCTAACCCAAACCCTAACCCTTACCAGTACCCTAAACCTAACCCTAACCCGTCCCGTAACCCGTACCCTAACCCTAACCCATAACGTAACCCTAACCCTAACCCTAACCAGTACCGTAACCTGTACCCTAAACCTAACGCTAAACTGTAACCTAACCCTAACCCTTACCCTAACCCTAACACGTACCCTAACCCTAACCCTATACCGTACACTTACCCTAACCATATCCCTCTCCAGTACCCTCACCTTAACCCGTACTCTAACCCTAACCCTTAATCTAACCCTAAACCGTACCCTAACCCTAACCTTAAACCTAACCCTAACCCTAACCCTAACCCGTACCCTTACCCTAACCATCATCCTAACCCGTACCCTAACCCTAACCCTAACCCGTACCCTAAACCTAAACCTAACCCGTACCCAATGCCTAACCCGTACCCTATCCCAAATTCTAAACCTAACACTAACCATAACCCGTACCCTAAACCTTACCCTAACCCTAAACCGAAACCTAACCTGAACCCTAAACCTAACTATTACCCTAACCCTTACCCTAACCCTAACCCTCAATCTAACCCGTACCCGTACCCAATCCTAACCCTAACCCTAACCCTAACCCTAACCCTAACCCGTATCCTAACCCTAGCCCGAACCCTAAACCTAACCCTAAGCTTAACCCTAACCCTAACCCGTACCCTAACCCGTACCATAACCCTAACCCTAACCCATACCCTAACCCTAACCATAACTGTAACCCTAACTCATACCGTAACCCTAACCATAACCCGTACCCTAAGCCGTACCATAACACTAAACCTAATCCTAACCCGTACGCTAATCCTAACCCTAACCCTACCCTAACCCTAACCCTAACCAGTATCTAACCCTACACTAAACCTAACCAGTACCCTACACCTAACCCTAACTCTAAACCTACCCCGTGCCCTAACCCTAACATTCACCCTAAGCCGTACCCTATCCCTAACCCTAACCCATAACCGAAACCTTACCGTAACGCTAACCCTAACCCTTACCCGTACCCTATCACTAACTCTAATCCTAACCCCTCCCCGTACCCTAAACCTAACCCTAACCCTAACCCTAGCCTTAACCCTAACACTAACCCGTACCCTAAACTAAACCTAACCCTAACCCATACCCTAACCCTAACATTAACCCTAACCAGTACCCTCACCCTAACCCTAATGCTAACCTGTATCCAACCCTAACCCTAACCCTAAACCTAACCCCAACCTGTACCCTAACCCTAACCCTAAGCCTAACCCTAACCAGATCCCTAACCCTAACCCTATCCCTAACCTAACCCGTACCCTAATCCTATCCTTTTTTTCCTAATCCTATCCTTAACCCTAAACCGTACCCTAACCCTAACCCTAAACATATCCAGTACCCTAACGCTAACCCTAACCCGTAGTGTAACACGTAACCTAACCCTAACCCTAACCGTACACTGTACCGTAATCCGTACCCTAATCCTAACCCTAACCCCTAACCTAACCCTAACCCTAACCCTAACCCTAACCCTCACCCTAAACAGTACCCTAACCCTAACCCTAACACTAACCCTAACCCTAACCCTATCCCGTATCCTAAACATAACCCTAACCCTCACCCTACTGCTGACCCGTACCCTAAACCTAACCCGTATCCTAACCCTAACCCTAACGCCTACCCTAACCCTAACCGTTACCCTAAACCTAACCCTAACCTAACCCTATTGCTAACCAGTACCATAACCCTAACCCTAATCTTAACCCGAACCTGTACCCTAAACCTAACCCTAACCCTAACCCTACCCTAACCCTAACCCTAACCCTAAACAGTAACCTAACCGTAACCCTAACCCTAACCCGTATCCTAACCCTAATCCTAACCGTACACTTACTCTAACCCTAACCCTAACCCGATCCAGTACCCTCACCCTAACCCTAACCCTAACCAGTACACTAACCCTATCCCTAACCCTAACCCTAAACCGTATCCTAACCCTAACCCTAACCCTAACCCTAACCCTAACCCTAACCCTAACCCTAACACTAACGCGTACCCTATCCCTAACCCTAACCAGTAGCCTTTCCCTAACCCTAACCCTAACCCGTACCCTAACCCTAACCCTAACTTGTACACTTACCCTAACCCTAAACCTAACCCTCTCCAGTACCCTCACCCTAAACCTAACCCTAACCAGTACCCTAACCCTTACCCTAACCCGTACCCTATCCCTAACCCTAACCCTAATGCGCACCCTATCCTTGACCATAACCCTAACCAGTACCCTAACCCTACCCCTAACACTTACTCTAACACTAAACCGTACCCTAACCCTAACCCTAACCTTTTTTTTTTTAATTTATTATTATTATTATTTATTTACGAGAGTCACAGAGAGAGAGAGAGGCAGAGACACAGGCAGAGGGAGAAGCAGGCTCCATGCACCGGGAGCCCGACGTGGGACTCGATCCCAGGTCTCCAGGATCGCGCCCTGAGCCAAAGGCAGGCGCCAAACCACCGCGCCACCCAGGGATCCCCCCTAACCCTAACCTTAATCCTGACCCGTACCCTAACGCTAACCCTAACCCGTACCCGTACCCTAAACCTAACCCTAACCCTAACCCTATGCCTAACCCGTACCCTAACGCTAACTCTAACCCTAACCCTAACACTATACAGTACCGTAACCCTAATCCTAACCCTAAGCCGAAACTTAACACTAACCCTAAACCTAACCAGTACCCTAACCCTAACCCTAAACCTAACCCGTACCCTAAACCTAACCCTAAACCTAACCCTAACCCTAACCCGTATCCTAACCCTAATCTAACCCTAAACCTAACCCTTACCTTTACCCTAACCCTAACCCTATCTCTAACCAGTACCCTAATCCTAACCCTAATCCTAAACCGTACCCTAACCCTCACACTAACCCTACCCAGTACACTAATCCTAACCCTAACCCGTACCGTAACCCATAACCTAAACCTAACCCTAACCCATACCCTATCGCTAACCCTAACTCTAACCCGTACCCTAACCTAACCCTAACATGAACTCTGACAATAACCTAAAACAAACCAGTACACTAACTCTAACCCAAACCCTAACCCTAAACTGTACCCTAACCCTAAACCTAACCCTAACACTAATCCTAACCCGTAACCTACCCCTAACCCTAACCCGTACCCTAACCCTAAACCTAACCAGTACCCTAACCCGTACCCTAAACCTAACGAAAACCTAACCAGTACCCTAATCCTAATCCTAAACCTAACCTGCACCCTAAAACTAACCCTAACACTAACCCGTATCCTAACCTGAACCCTAACCCAAAACCTAACCCTAAACTGTACCCTAACCTTAACCAAAACCCTAACCCTAACCAGTACCCTAACCCTAACCCTCACCCTAAACAGTACCCTAACCCTAACCCTAACCCTAACCCTAAACCGTAACCTAACCCTAACCCTAACCTGTATCCTAATCCTAACCCTAACCTAACCCTAACCCTAACCCGTACCCTAACCCAAACCCTAACACTAACCCGTACCCTAACCCTAACCCTCTCCCTAAACAGTACCCTCACCCTAACCCTAACCCGTACCCTAACCCGTAACCTAACCCTAAACCTAAACCGTACTATAACCCTAACCCTAACACGTAACCTAACCCTAACCCTAACACTAACCCGTACTCTAACCCTAACCCTATCCAAAACCGAAACCTAAACCGTACCCTTACCCTAACCCTAACCCTAACCTTAAGCAGTACCCTACCCCTAAGACTAACCCTAACCCTAGTTCGTACTCTAACACTAAACCTAACACTAACGCTAAACCTAAACCTAACCATAACCCAAACACTAAGCCGTACCCTAGCCCTAACCCTAAACCTAACCCTAACCCGTACTCTAACGCAAACCCGAACCCAGCCCTAACCCTAACCCTTATCCTTACCCTAACCCGTACCCTAACCCATACCCTAACCCTAAGCCTACCCCGTACCCTAACCATAACCCTAACCCGTACCCTAACCCTAACCCTAACCCGTACACTAAACCTAACCCTAACACTAACCCTATTGCTAACCCGTACCCTAACCCTAACCCTAACCCTAACACTAATCTTAACAAGTACCCTAACCCTAAACCTAACCCTAACCCGTACACTCACCCTAACCCTAACCCGTACCCTAACCCTAACACGTACCCTAACCCTAACCCTTAATCTAACCCTAACCCGTATCCTAACCCGTACCCTAACCAGTACCCTAAACCTAACCTTAACCTTAACCCTAACCAGAACCCTAACCCTAAACCTAACCCTAACCCTAACCCTTAC
This sequence comes from Vulpes lagopus, assembly GCF_018345385.1. Classification (NCBI taxonomy): domain Eukaryota; kingdom Metazoa; phylum Chordata; class Mammalia; order Carnivora; family Canidae; genus Vulpes; species Vulpes lagopus. The sequence continues at coordinate 63,433 of NW_024570629.1, read as the reverse complement.
CCTTACCCTTACCCTAACCCTAACCCTAACCCGTACCCTAACCCAAACTCTAACCCGTAACCTACACCTAACCCTAACCCTATCCCATTTGCTAAACCATACCCTAACCCTAACCCTAACACTAACCTTAACCCGTACCCTAACCAGTACCCTAACTTTAACCCTAAACCTAACCCTTACGCTAACCCTAACCCTAAATATAACCCTAACACTAACCCTAACCCGTACCCTAACCCGTAACCTAACCCACCCTAACCCTAACCCGAACCCTAACCCTAACCGTAACCTGTACCCTAACCCTAAGCCGTACGCTACCCCTAACCCTAACACGTACCTAACCCTTACCCTAACACTAACCCGTACCCTAACCCTAACCGTAAACCGTACCCTAACCCTAACTAACCCTAACCCTACACCGTACCCTAACACTAACCCTAACCCTAAGCTGTACACTAACCCTAACCCTAACCCTGACCCTAATCCGTACCCTAAGCCTAACCCTAACCATAACGCATACCCAACCCAAACCCTAACCCTAACCAGTACCCTAACTGTAACCCTAATCCGTAACCTACCCTAATCCTAGCCCATAACCTAACCCTAACACTAAGGCTAACCCTAACCCATGTGCACGAAAACCCAACCCACTACCAGATACTGAAACCCTGAGCACTAACCCTACTCTAACCCGATACCCGAACCCTAACCCGGAACCAGTACCATACCCAGACACTAGACCCGATACCCTAACACCATAACCCTAACCCTAACCGTAGTACCCAAACATATCCGGAACCCTAACCCTAAACAGTACCATCACCTAACCCTAACCCCTAACCCTAACCGGTACACTAACCCTAGCCTAACCCTACCATTACCCTAACAACGTACCCCTATCAACGTGACCTCTGGTCCCTAACTCCAACATCGTAAACTAACCCGTACCATAAACCTAACCCTAAAACCTAACCAGTACCCTAACCCTAACCCTGAAATCTTAACTTACCCAAACCCTAACCTGACCCTAACCGTAACCTAACCTACCCGTACCCTAATCCTAACCCAAAACCTAAACTAACCTTACCCAACCCTAACCCATACGCGATCCCTTAACCATACCCTATACCTAACCCTTAACCGAACCACTAAGACCGTACATAACCCTAACCGTCACCCGTACCCTAAACCCGTACACTAAACATAACCCTAACTCTAACCCTAAACACCTAACCCGGTACCTATACCCCCTTTTAACCTAAACCAACCAGTACCCGAAACCCTAAACCGACTAATCCTAAAACCCGTCCCCAACCCTCACCTAACCAAACCCCCTAACCTTACCCGTACCCTAAACCCTCCCCACAACCTAACGGACCTAACACCGACCTGAATAACCCTTAACCCAGTCCACTACCTAATACTAAAATTAACCCTAACCTGTATCCTAACCCTAACCCTAAGCCTAACCCTAACCAGAATCATAACCCTAACCCTAATCCTAACCCGTACACTAACCCTAACTCTAACCCTAAACCGTAAACTAACCCTAACCCTAACCAGTACCCTAACCCTAACCCCAACCTGTAGAGTAACACGTAACCTAACCCTAACACTAATCCGTACCCTAACCCTAAACCTAACCCTAAATCTAACCCTAACCCTTGACCTAACCCTAACACTAACCCCTACCCGTACCCTAATCATAATCCTAACCCTAACCCTAACTTTAACCCTAAACCTAACCCGTACCCTATCCCTAAACCGTACCCTAAACATAACCCTAACCCGTACCCTTACCCTAACCCTAAACCTAAACCTAACCGGTACCCTGACGCTAACCCTAACCCGTATCCTAAACCTAACCCTAACGCTAACCCTATGCCTAACCCGTACCCTAACCCTAACTCCTAACCTAACCCTAACCCTAACCCGTACCCTATCCGTAAGCTTAACCATAACCCATACGCTAAAGCTAACCCTAAAACTAACCAGTACCCTAACCCTAACCCTAATCCTAACCCGTACCCAAACCGTAACCCTACCCTAACCAGTACCCTAACCCTAACCCTAATCCTAACCTGTAACCTAACCCTCACCCTTACCCTAACCCGTACCCTAACCCTAACCCTAACCCGAACCCTATGCCTAAGCCGTAACCTAACCGTAACTCTAACACTAACCCTAAACCTAACCCGTACCCTAACCTGTAACCTAAACCTATCCATAACCCTAACCTTAAACCTAACCCGTACCCTAACCCTAACCCTAAACCAAACCAGTACCCTAACCCTAACCCTAATCCTAACCCTTAACCTTACCCTAACCCTAACCTTAACCCTAACCCGTACCCTAACCATAGCCCTTAACCAAAGGAGGACTCTAACCCTAACCCTAACCTGTACCCTAACCCGTACACTAACCGTAAACCTAACCCATACCCTAACCCTAACCCTAACCCGTATTCTAACCCTAACCCTGACGCTAACCCGTACCCTAATCCTAACCCTATCCCGTACCCTAACCCTAACCCATACCCTAACTCTAACCCTAACCCTAACCCTAAGCAGTACCCTAACCCTAACACTAACCCTAACCCTAACTCCTTCTAACCCTAAACCTAACCCTAACCATAATCCTAAACCTAACCATAACCCGAAGAGTAACCGTACCCTAAACCTAACCCTAAACCTTACCCTATCCCGTACCCTAACCCTAACCCTAACCCTAATACTAACACTAACCCATACCCTAACACTAAACCTAACACTAGCCCAAACCCTAACCTGTTACCCATCCCTAAACCGTACCCTAACCCTAACCCTAACCATAACCCTAAGCCATACCCTAACCCTAACCCTCACCCATACCCTGACCCTAACCCTAACCCTAACCATTACCCTAACCCTAAACCTAACACTAAACCGTACCCTAACCCTAACCCCAAACCTAACCCTTTCCCTAACACAAATCCTAACCCCTTACCCGTATCCTAACCAGTACCCGAACCTCTACCCTAACCCATAGAATAAACCTACCATAAACCTAACCCGTACCGGAATGCTAACCCTTACCCTAACCCTAACCCTAACCCGTAACCTAACCCTAATCCTAACCCATACCTTAAACATAACCCTAACCCTAAACCTATGCCTAACTCGTACACTAACCCTAACCCTAACCCTAAAGCTAACCTGTAACCTAACCGTAATCAGTACCCTAATCCTAACATGTACCCTAACCCTAACCCTAACCCGTACCCTAAACCTTAACCAAACCTTAACCCTATTGCTAACCCGTACCCTAACCCTATCCTAACACTTACCCTAACCAGTACCCTAACCTGTACCCTAAATGTAATCCTACCCATACTCTTACCCTAAACCTATCCCTAACGTTTACCCTTACCTTAACCCTAACCCATACCCTAAACCTAACCCTAACCCTAACACTAACCCCTACCCTAACCCTAACCCTAACCCTAAACAGTACCATAACCCTCACCCTAACCCTGAACCTAACCCATACCCTAACCCTAACCCTAACCCTAACCCGTACCCTTAGCCTAACCTAACCCTAACACGTACACTAAACCTAACCCTAACCCATACCCGAAGGCGTACACTAACCCTAACCCAAATCCTAACCCGTACCCTAACCTAACCGTAACCCTATCCATAAACCTAACCATTACCCTAAATCTAAACCTAAACCAAACCAGTACCCTAACCTTAACCCTAACCCTAACCCTAAACCGTAACCTAACCCGTATCCTAACCCTAACCCTAACCCGTACCCTGACCTTTACCTAACCCTAACCCTGATCATTACCCTAACCCTAACCCTAACCCTAACCCATAACCTAACACTAACCCTAACCCTCACATGTATCCTAAACCTAACCCTAAACTGTACCCTAACCTTAACCCTATCCCTAACACTAAACCGTACCCTAACCCTAACCCTCACCTTAACCAGTATCCTAACCCTAACTCTAACCCTAACCCGTACCCTCACACTAACCCTAAACAGTACCCTAACGCGTAACCTAAGCCTAAACCTAAACCCTACCCTAACCCTAACCCTAACCCGTATTCTAACCCTAACCCTGACGCTAACCTGTACCCTAATCCTAACCCTATCCCGTACCCTAAACCTAACCCATACCCTAACCCTGACCCTAACCCTAAGCAGTACCCTAACCCTAACACTAACCCTAACCCTAACTCCTTCTAACCCTAAACCTAACCCTAACCATAATCCTAAACCTAACCATAACCCGAAGAGTAACCCGTACCCTAAACCTAACCCTAAACCTTACCCTATCCCGTACCCTAACCCTAACCCGCACCCGGCCCTAATCCTAACCCTAACCCGTACCCTAACCCTGAACCTAACCCATCCCCGAACCCTAACCCTAACCCGTACCCAAACACTAACCCTACCCTAATCTGTACCCTAACCCTAAGCCTACCCCTAACCCTAACCAGTACCCTAACCCTAACCCTAACCCGAACCCTAACCCGTACCCTAACCCAAACCCTAACCCTAACCAGTACCTTAACCCTAACACTATCCCTAACCCTAACCCGTACCCTACCCTAACCCGTAACCTAACCCTAACCCTAACCCGTACCCAAACCCTAACCCTAACCCTAACCCGTACCCTAATCCTAACCAGTACCCTAACCCTAAACCTAACCCTAACCCTTACCCTAACCCGTACCCTAACCCTTACCCTAACCCTAACCCTAACCCGTAATCTAAACCTAACCCTACCCCTAACCCGTACCCTAAACCTAACCCTAACCCTCACCCTAACCCCTACCCTAACCCTAACCCTAACCCGTAACCTAACACAAACCCTAACATAACCCGAACTCTAAACCTAATCCCTACCCTAACCCGTACCCAGCCCTAACTGTGACCCGTAACCGAACCCTAACTCTAACCCTAACCCTAACCCTAAACCGTACACTCACCCTAACACTAACCCGTACCCTAACCCTTACTGTAACACTAAACCTTACCCTAACCCTAACCCTAACGTGTACCCTAACCCGTCCCCTAACATTAACCCTCACCCGTACCCTAACACTAACCCTAACCCTAACCCGTACCCAAACACTAACCCTACCCTAATCTGTACCCTAACCCTAAGGCTACCCCTAACCCTAACCTGTACCCTAACCCTAACCCGAACCCGAACCCTAACCCGTACCCTAACCCTAACCCTAACCAGTACCTTAACCCTAACACTATCCCTAACCCTAACCCGTCCCCTACCCTAACCCGTAACCTAACCCTAACCCTAACCCGTACCCGTACCCTAACCCTAACCCGTACCCTAACCGTAACCAGTACCCTAACCCTAAACCTAACCCTAACCCTAACCCTAACCAGTTCCCTAACCCTAACCCTCACGCGTACCCTAACACTAACCATAACCCTAACCTTAACCAGTATCCTAACCCTAACCCTAACCCTTACCCTAACCCGTATCCAAACCCTAACCCTAACCCTAATCCTAACCCTCACCGGTACCCTAAACCTAACCCTTAGCCTAACCCGTACCCTACCCTAACCCTAACCCTAACCCTAACCCTAACCTGTACCCCAACCCTGAACCTAACCCTAACCCTGACCCATACCCTAACCCTATCGCTGACCCTAACCAGTACCCTAAACCTAACCCTAACCCTAAACCTAACCAATACCCTATCCCTATCCCTAACCCTTACCTGTACCCTAAACCTACTGCGTATCCTAACCCTATACCTAACCCTAACACGTACCCCAACCCTAACACGTACCCTAACCCTAACCCTAACCCGGACCCTAACCCGTACCCTAAACCTAACCCTAACCCATACCATAACCCTAACCCTAACCCTAACCCGTACCCTAATCCTAACCCTAACCCTAACCCTAACCCGTTCCAGTACCCTAAACCTAACACTAAGCCTTACCCTAACCCTAACCCTCACACTAACCCTAACCCTAACCCTAACCCTACCCCTAACACTACGCCTAACATGTACCCTAACCCAAACCCTAACCCTAACCCTAACCCATACCCTAAACCGTACCCTAACCCGTATCCTAACCGTAACCCTATCCCTAACCCGTACCCTCCCCTATCCCTATCCCGTATCCTAACCCTAATCGTAAACCTACCCAGGACCCTAAACCTAACCCTAACCCGTACCTTAACCCGTACCCTAACCCTAACCCTAACCTCAACCCCTACCCTAACCCTAATCCTAATCCGTACACTTACCTAACCCTAACCTTAACCCGTACCCTATCCCTAACCATAACCCGTACCGTAAGCCGTACACTAACCCTAACCGTAACCGGTACCCTAACCCGTACCCTAAACCTAACCCTAACTCAAACCCTAAACCTAACCCGTACCATAAACCTAAACCTAAACCAAACCAGTACCCTAACCCTAACACTACCTTAACCCTATACCGTACCCTAACCCTAACACGAACCCTAACCCTAACCCGTAACCTAATCCTAACCCTAACCCGTACCCTAACACTAACCCTAACCGTAACCGTAAACCTAACCCTAACCCGTACACTAACCCTAACACTACATATACCGTAACCCGTACCCTAACCCTAACCCTAACCCGTAACCTAAACCTAACCCTAACCCTAACACGTACCCTAAACCTAACCCTAACACTAACCTTAACCCGTACCCTAACCCTAACCCTAACCAGTACCCTTACCCAAACCCTAACCCGTACCTTAACCGTAAACCTAACCCGTACCCTCTCCCAAACCCTAACACTAAACCAAACCCGTACCCTCACCCTAACCCTAAGCCGTACCCTAACCCTAACCCATACCCTAACCCTAACCCTTACACTAACCCTAACCCTAACCCTAACCCTAACCCTAATCCCACCCCGTAACCTAACGCTAACCCTAACCCTAAACCTAACCCATAACCTAACCCTAAACCTAACCCTAACGCTAACCCTAAGCCTAACCCTAACCCTAACCCTAACCCGTACCGTAACCCTAACCCTAACACTAACACTAACCCTAACCCTAACCCAAACCCTAACCCTAAACCTAACCATAAACCGAACACTAACCCATACCCTAACGCTAACCCTAAACCTAACCCTAACCCGTACACAGCCCTAACCCAAACCCTAACCGGTACACTAACCCGTACCCTAACCCTAACCCTAAACCTAACCGGAAACCTAACCCTTATCCTAACCCATATCCTAACCCTACCGTAACCCTAAACCTTACCCTAACTCTAACCCTAACCAGGACACTAATCCTAACCCTAACCCTAACACGTTCCCTAACCCTAACCCTAATGCTAACCTTAACCCTAAGCCATACCCGTCCCCTAACCCTAAACCTCACCCGTACCTGGACCCTAACCCTAACCCGTACCCCTACCCTAACCCATAACGTAACCCTACGCCTAACCCTGAACCTAACACGTACCCTAACCCTAACCCTAACCCGTACCCTAACCCTAACCCTAACCCTAAACTGTACCCTAACCCTAACCCTAACCCTATCCTGTACCCTAAACCTAACCCTACCCCTAACCAGTACCCTAACCCTAACCCTAACCCTAATCCTAACACTAACACTAACCCGTACCCTACCATGTACCCTAACAATAACCCTATCCCGTCCCCTAACCCCAACCATAACACTAAACCGTACCCTAACCATAACCCTAATCCTAACCTGTATGCTAACCCTAACCCTAACCGGTAACCTTACCCTAACCCTAAAACTAAACCAAACCCTAACCCTAACCCTAACCCTAAACCTAACCCTAATCCGAAACCTAATACTAACCCTAACCCGTACCCTAACCCTAACCCTAACCTGTACCCTACCTTAACCCGTACCCTAACCCTAACCCATATCCTAACCCTAACCCAAACCATAACCCTAACCCGTAACCTAACCGTAATCAGTACCCTAAACCTAACACGTGTCCTAACTCTAACCGTAAACCAAACCCTAACCAGTACCCTAACCCAAACCCTAACACTAACCCTAACCCTAACCCTCAACCCAACCCGTACCCTAACCCTAACTCTCAACCATACGCTAACCCATACCCTACCCTAAACCGTAACTTGACCCTAACCCTAAACCTAAACCTAACCCTAATCCATACCGTAACCCTTACCATAACCCGTAACCTAATCCTTAACCTAACCCGTACCCTTACCCGTACCATAACCCTAAACCTAAACCTAAAACTAACTCTAAACCTAACCATAACCCGTACCCTAAACCTAACCCTAATCCATACACTAACCCGTACCCTCAACGGTACCCTAAACTGTACCATAACCAAACCCTAACCCTAAGCCGTACCCTAAACCTATCCCTAACCCGTAACCTACCCTTACCCTAATGCTACCCCTAACCCTTACCTTACCCTAATCTAACCGTACCCCTAACACTAACACTAACCCATACCCTTACGCTAAACCGAACACTAACCCAATCCCTAACCCGTAACCCATCCCTAAACCGTACCCTAACCCTAACCCCAATGCTAACACTAACCCTAAGCCGTACCCTAACCCTAACCCTAACCCTAACTCTAACCCGTACCGTAACCCTAACCCCAACCCTAACACTTTCCCTAACACTAAACCTAAACCCTAACCCGCACCCTAACCAGTACCCTAACCCGTACACTAACCCGTACATTAAACCTAACCCTAAACCTAAACCGTACCCTAATCCTAACCCTTACCCTAACCCTAACCCTAACCCGTACCCTAACCCTAACACTAACCCATACCCTAAACCTAACCCTAACCCTAAACCTATCCCTAACCCGTACCCTAACGCTAACCCTAACCCTAAAACGTAACCTAACTGTAATCAGTACCCTAAACCTAAGCCGTATCCTAACCCTAACCCTAAACCTAAACCATACCCTATACCTAACCCTAACCCTAACCCCAACCAATACCCTAACCCATACCCTCAACCGTACCCTAACCCGTACCCTAACCCTAATCCGTAACTTTACACTAATGCTAACCCTAACCCTAATCAGTCCCCTAACCTGTACCCCAACCCATAACCTAACCCTAACCCTAACCCGTATCGGGACCCTAACCCTAACGCTAAACGGTTCCGTAACCCTAACCCTATCCCTAACACTAAACCTAACCCTAACCAGTACCCTACCCCTAAACCTAACCCTAACCCGTACCCTAACCCTAACACTAAACCCTACCATTCCACTAACCCGTACCCTAAACTTAAACCTCACCCTAACCAGTACCCTGACCCTAACCCTAACCCTATACCATACCCTAACCCTAACCTTAAACCTAACCCTTACCCCAACACTAACCCTAATCCTAACCCGTAACCGAACCCTAACCCTAACGCTACCCCGTACCGTAACCCTAACCCTAACACTAAGCCTAACCCGTACCCTTACCCTAAAACTAACCCTAACCAGTACCGTAACCCTAACACTAACCCTAACCCTAACTCATACTCTAACCCTAAACCTAACCCTACCCCTAAACCTAAACCTGACCATAACCCGAACACTAACCCGTACCCTAAACCTAACCCAAAACCTAACCCGAACCCGTACCCTAACCCTAACCAGTACCCAGCCCTAACCCTAACCCTAACCCGTACCCTAACCCTAACTCTACCAAACCCTAACCCGTACCCTAACCCTAACCCTAACCCTAAACTGTATCCTAACCCTAACACTAACCCTAACCAGTACCCTAACCCTAACCCTAACTCTAAACCTAACCCGTACCCGAACCCTAACCCTAACCGGTACCCTAACCCTAACATTAACACTAAGGCATACCCTGAACCTAACCCTAACCCATAACCTAACCCGTACCGTAACGCTAACCCTAACCCTTACCCATACCCTAACCCTAACTCTAACCATAACCCATTCTGTACCCTAATCCTGACCCTAACCCTAACCCGTACCCTATCTCTAAACCTTACCCTGAACCTAACCCTAAACCATACCCTTAGCCGTACACTAACCCTAACCCTAAGCCGTACCCTAACCCGTACCCTAAACCTAACCCTAACCAGTACCCTAACCCTAACACTAACCCTAACCAGTACCCTAACCGTAACCCTAACCCTAACCCGTATCCAAACCCTAACCCTAACCCTAAACCTAACCCTAACCTGTACCCTAACCCGAAGCCTAACTCTAACCAGAACCTTAACCCTAACCCTAATCCTAATCCTAACCCGTACCCTAACCCTAAACCTAACCCTAACCCGTACCCTAACCCTAATCCTAACCTGTACCCTAACCCTAAACCAAACCCGTACAGTAACACGTAACATAACCCTAACCCAAACCCGTAACCTAACCTTAACCGTATTGTTAACCCGTACCCTAACCCTAACCGTACCTTAACCCTAAACCTAAACCTAACCCATACCTTCACCCTAAACCTAAGCCGTACCCTAACACTAACCCTAACCCGTACCCTAACCTTAACCCATACCCTAAACCGTACCCTAACCCGTACCCAGCCTTAACCCTATCGCGTAACCTAAACCTAACCCTAACCCTAACCCTAACCCATACACTCACCCTAACCCTAACCCGTACCCTAAACCTAACCTGAACCCTAAACCTAACACTTAATCTAACCCTAACCCGTACCATTACCCAAACCCTAACAGTACCCTAACCCTAAACTTAAACCTAACCCGTACCCTAATCCTAACCCTAACCCTAACATGTACACTTACCTCAACCCTAACCCTAACACGTACCCTAACCCTAACCCCAACCCGAACCCTACCTTTTCCCGACGCTACCCCTAACCCTTTCCCGTACCCTAACTCTAACCCTTACCCTTACCCTTTCCCTAACCCTAACCCGTACCCTATCCCTAACCCTTACCCGTACACAAACCTAACCCTTACCCTAACCCTATTGCTAAATTGTATCCTAACCCTAAACCTAACACTAACCTGTACCCTGACCCAAACCCTAACCCTAACCCGTACTCTAACCCTAACCCTAACCCGTACCCTAACTGTAACCCTAACCCTAACCCGTACCCTAACACTAACCCTAAACCTAACCCGTACCCTAACACTAACCCTAACCCTAACCCTAACCCTAACCCTAACCCTAACCCGTACCCTAATCCGAACCCTAACCCTAACCCGTACCAACCCTAACCCTAACACTAAACCTTACCCTAAATCTAACACTAACCCGTACCATAACCCTAACCCTAACCCTAACACTTCGCCTAACCCGTAGCCTAACCTAAACAATAACCCCAACCCTAACATGTACCCTAAACCATACCCTAAACCGTTCCCTAACCCATATCCTAACCCTAACCCTAACCCTAGCCCTAACCCTAACACGTACCCTAACCCTAACCATAACCCTAACCAGTACCCTAACCCTAACCCTAACCCGTACAATAACCCTACCCCTACCCCTAACCCTAAACCGTATCCTAACCCCAACCCTAACCCTAACCCTAAACAGTACCATAACCCGTACCCTAAACCTAACCGTATTCATAACCTGTACCCTAACCCTAACCCTTACTAGTACCCTAACCCTAACACTAACCCGTAACCTAACACTAACCCTAACCCTAACCCTTATCCTAACCCTAACCTTAACCCTAACCAGTACCCTAACCCTAAACCTACCCCTAACCCATACCCTAACCCTAACCCTAACACTAATTCTAACCTGTACACTAAACCTAAACCTATTCCTAACCCTATTGCTAACCCGTACCATAACCCTAAAGCTAACACTAACCCTAACACGTACCCTAACCCTAACTCCAACCCTAATCCTAACTCGTACCCTAACCCTAAAACCAATCCTAACCCTAACCTGTACCCTAATGCTAACCGTAACCCTAATCCTAACAAGTACCATAACCCTCATCCTAAACCTAATCCTAACCCGTACTCAAACCTTAACCCTAACCCTAATCCGTACCTAACCCTAACCCAAACCCTAACCAGTACCCTAAACCTAACCCTAACCCGTACCGTAACCCGTACCCTAACCCTAACCCTAACCCGTAACCTAACCCTAACCCTAACCCTAACCAGTACCAAACCCGTACCCTAACCCTAACCCTCACCCTCACCCGTACCCTAACCCTAACCCTAACCCTAACCCGTACCCTAACTCGTACCCTAACCCTAACCCGAACCCGGACCCTAACCCTAAACCTAACGCGTACCCTTACCCTAACCCTAAAACAAACCAGTACCTTAAACCTAACCCTTACCCTAACATGTACCCTAAACCTAAACCTAACCAGTACCCTAACCCGTACCCTCACCCTAACCCTAACTCTAACCCTAATCCTAACCCGGACTCTAACCCTAAACCTAACCCTAACCCTATCTCTAACCCTAACCTAACCCTAACCCTAACCCTAACCCTAACCCTAGCCCTAACCTGTACACTAACCCTAACCGGTACTCTAACACTAACCCGTACACTAACCTAACCCTAACCAAAACCCTAACCCTAACCATAACCCTAACCCGTACCCTAGGCCTTACCCTAACCCTAACCCGTACCCTTATCCTAACCCTAAACCTAACACGTACACTTACCCTAACCCTAACCCGTACACTAAACCTAACCCTAACCCTATTGATAACCCGTACCCTAACCCTAACCCTAACACTAACCCTAACCCGTACCCTAACCCATAACCTAACCCTAACCCTAACCCATCACTAACCCTAACCCTAAACCTAACCCTAACCTTAACCCTACCCCTAACCCTTACCCTCACCTGTACCCTTACCCGTACCCTTACCCTAACCAGTACCCTAATGCTAACCCTAACCCTAACCCGTACCCTAACACTAAACCTAACCCTAACCCGTATCCTAACCCTAACCCGTATCCTAACCCTAACCCTAACCCTAAACCTAACCCTAACATGTACCCTAATGCTATGCCTAACCCTAACCCTAATCCTAACCCATAACTTAACCCTACCCTAACCCGAATCCATTACCCTAACCCTAACCCTAACCAGTACCCTATACCTAACCCTACCCCGTACCGTAAACTGTACCACAACCCTAAACCTAACCACTACACTCACCCTAAACCTAAGCCGTACCCTAAACCTAACCCTAACCCATACCCTAACCCTACCCTTACACTAACCCTAAACCGTACACTAACCCTAACCCTAACCAGTACCCTAACCCTAACCCTAACCCTAACCCTAAACCCTACCCTAACCATAACGCGAACCGTAATCCTAAACCGTAACCTAACACTTACCCTAACACTAACCCATACCCTAACCCCAACCCATAACCTAACCAGCCCGAACCCTCACCCCTAACCTAACCCTAACCCTAACACTAACCTTTACCCATACACTCACCCTAACCCTAACCTGTACCCTCACTCTAACCCGTACCCTAACCCTAACCCTTAAACTAACCCTAACCTGTACACTAACCCTAACCCTAACCTTAACCCTAACCCGTACCCCATTCCTAACCCTAACACTAACCCTAAACCTAACCCTAAACCGTACCTTTACCCTAAACCTAACCCTAACCCGTACCCTACCCTAACCCTAACCCGTACACTAAACCTACCCCTAACCCTATTGGTAACCCATACCCTAACCCTAACTCTAACACTAACCCTGACACTAACCTTAACCCTAACCCGTACCCTCACCCTAACCCGTACCCTAACCCTAACCCTTAATCTAACCCTAACCCGTAACCTAACCCTAACCCTAACCCTAACCCTAAACCGTACCCTTACCCTAAACCTAACCCTAACACGTGTCCTACCCTAACCCGTACACTAAACCTACCCCTAACCCTATTGCTAACCCGTACCCTAATCCTAACCCTAACACTAACCCTAACCCGTACCCTAAGCAGTAACCTAACACTAGCCCTAACCCTAACCCTAACCCTAACCCTTACCCTAACCCTAACCCTAACCCTAACACTAACACTAACCCAAACCCTAACCCTAACCCGTACCCTAACCCTAACCCTAACCATAACCATAACACTCATCCGTACCCTAACCCTAACCCTAACCCTAACCCTAAACCCTACCCTAACCCTAACCCGTACCCTAACCCTAACCCTAACACTAACCCTAACCCGTACCCTAACCGGTAACCTAACACTAACCCTAACCCTAACCCGTACCCTATCCCTAACCCTAACACTAACCCTAACCCTAGCCCTAACCCGTACCCTAACCCTAACCCTAACCCTCACCCTTAACCTAACCCTAACCCTAACCCCTATCCTAACCCTAACCCATACACTAACCCGTACCCTAACCCGTACCCAGCCCTAACCCTAAACCGTACCCTTTCCCTAACCCTAACACTAACCCTAACCTTAGCCCTAACCCGTACCCAGCCCTAACCCTAACCCGTACACAAACCCTAATCCTAACCAAAACCCTAACCCTAACCTTAACCCTAACCCGTACCCTAGCCGTAACCCTAACCCTAACCCGTACCCTTATCCTAACCATAACCATAACCCGTTCCCTTACCCTAACCCTAACCCGTACACTAACCTAACCCTCACCTTAACCCTATTGCTAACCCGTACCCTAGCCCTAACCCTAACACTAAACCTAACCCGTACCCTAACCCGTACCCTAACTGTAACCCTAATCCGTACCCTCACGCTAACCCTAAACCTAACCCTAACACTAACCTTAACCCTAAACCATACCCTAAACCTAACCCGAACCCTAACCCTAACCCTAACCAGTACCCTAACCCTAAACCTAACCCAAACCCTTACCCGTACCCTAATCCTAATCCAAATGCGTACCCTTACCCTAACCCTAAACCAAACCAGTACCCTAACCCTAACCCTAACCCTAAACCTAACCCGTACCCTAACCCTTACACTAAACCTAACCCTAAACCTATCCCGTACCCTAACCCTAACCCTAAAGGAAACCAGTACCCTAACCCTAACCCTAACCCTAACCCTAAACTGTACCCTAACCCTAACACTAACCCTAAACCGTACCCTAACCCGTTACTTAACGCTAACCCTAACCCGTACCCTCACCCTAACCATAACCCTAACCCTAACCCGTACACTAAACCTAACCCTAACCCTAACCAGTACCCTAATCCTAACCCTAAAACTAACCCTTACACTAACCCTAACCTTAACCCTAAACCTAACTCGTAACCTAACGCTAACCCTAACCCTCACCCGTACCCTCACCCTAACCCGGACCCTAACCTGTACCCTAACCCGTACCAAGCCCTAACCCTAATCCATAACCTAACCCTAACCCTAACCCTACTGCTAAACCGTACACTCACCCTAACCCTAACCCGTACCCTAACCCTAACCCGTACCCTAACCCTAACCCTTACTCTAACCCTATCCCTTACCCTAAACCTAACCCTAACGAGTACCCTAACCCTAACCATAAACTTAACACTCAACCGTACCCTAACCGTAAGCCTAACATTAACCGTAAACCTAACCCTTACCCATACACTAAACCTAACCCTCACCCTAACCCTATTGCTAACCCGTAACCTAACGCTAACGCTAACACTAACCCTAACCCTAATCTTAACCCTAACCCGTACCCTATTCCTCACCCTAACCCTAACCCTAACCCCTACACTAACCCTACCCCTAACCCTAAACATTACCCTAACCCGTACCCTAAACCTAACCCGTACCCTAACCCTAACCCTAGCGCGTACCCCTACCCTAACCCTAAACCAAACGAGTACCCTAACCCTAACCCTAACCCTAACCCTAACCCTATACCGTACCCTAACCCTAACCCTAACCCTAACCCTAATCCTAACCCGTACCCTAACCCTAACCCTAAACCTAATCCGGACCCTAACCCTAACCCTAACCCTACCAGTACCCTAAAGCTAACTCTAACCCGTACCGTAAACCGTACCCTTACCCTAACCCTAAACCATAACCTAACACTAACCCTAACCCTAACCAGTGTCGTAACCCGTACCCTAACCCTAACCCTAAACCGTAACGTAACCCTAACCCTAACCCTAACCCGTAACCTAACCCTAACCCTAAACCTAGCCCTCACCCTTACCTTAACCCTAATCCTAACCCTAACCAGTACCGTAACCCTAAACCTAACCCTAAACCGTATCCCAACCCTTACCCTAACCCTAACCCTAACACATACTCTGACCCTAACCCTAACCCTATTGCTAACCCGTACCCTCACCCTTACCCGAAGCCGTACCCTAACCCTAATCCTAACCCGTACCCTAACCCTAACCCTAACCCTAACACTAATCCGGACCGTAACCCTAACCCTAACCCTAACCAGTACCCTAAAGCTAACTCTAACCCGTACCGGAAACCATACCCTTACCCTAACCCTAAACCGTAACCTAACACTAACCCTAACCCTAACCAGTACCGTGACACGTTCCCTAACCCTAACCCTAAACCGTAACGTAACCCTAACCCTAACCCTAACCCGTAACCTAACCCTAACCCTAAACCTAACCCTCACGCTTACCTTAACCCTAATCCTAACCCTAACCAGTACCCTAACCCTAAACCATACCCCAACCCGTACCCTAACCCTAACACGTACTCTGACCCTAACCCTAACCCTACTGCTAACCCATACCCTCACCCTTACCCGAAGCCGTACCCTAACCCTAACTCGTACCCTAAACCTATACCTTACTCTAACCCTAACCCGTACCCTAACCCTTACCCTAACGAGATCCTAACCCTAACCATTAACTTAAACCTAACCCATACCCTAACCCTAAGCCTAACCCTAACCCTAACCGTAACCCGTACCCTTACCCTAAACTTAACCCTAACCCATACCCTAACCCTAACCCGAATCCGTACACTAAACCTAACCCTAACCCTAACCCTATTGCTAACCCGTACCCTAATGCTAACCCTAACCCTAATCCTAACCCTAACCTTAACCCTATGCCGTACCCAAAACCTAACCCTAACCCTAACCCGAACCCTCACCCTAACCCTAACCCCTCCCCTAACTCTAACCCTAACCCTAACCAGTACCCTAACCCTCACCCTAACACTAACCCGTACCCTGACCCTAACCCTAATGCGTACCCTTACCCTAACCCTAACCCTAAACCAAAACAGTACCGTTTCCCTAACCCTAACCCTAAATCGTACACTAACCCTAACTGTAACCCTAGCCCTAACCCTAACCCTAATCCTATCCCATACACTAACCCTAACCCTAGCTCTAACCCGGACCCTAACCGTAACCCTAACCCGTACCCTAACGCTAAACCTAACCCTCACCCTAACGCTAACTTTAACCCTAAACCGTACCCTAACGCTAAACCTAACCCTCACCCTAACCCCTACCCTAACCCTCATCCTAACACTAATCAGTACCCTAACCCTAACCCGTACCATAACCCTAATCCATATCCTAACCCTAACCCTAACCCTAAAGCGTAACCTTACCCTAACCCTAACCCTAATCCGTACCCTAACCCTCACCCTAACCCGACCCTAAGCCCTACACGGCTGCCGCGGTTCGGTGCCTCTCTTTCTTTCCTGAAGTGCCTTCTGGGTCTGGGGGCAGCGTGCGATGGCCGTGGGCACGGGCACCTCGCTGGCGCTCTCGTCCCTGCTGTCCCTGCTGCTCTTCGCCGGGATGCAGATGTACAGCCGCCAGCTGCCCTCCACCGAGTGGCTTACCATCCAGGGCGGCCTGCTGGGCTCCGGCCTGTTCGTCTTCTCGCTCACCGCCTTCAATAATCTGGAGAATCTGGTTTTTGGCAAAGGATTCCAAGCAAAGATATTCCTTGAGATTCTTCTTTGCCTCCTTTTGGCTCTCTTTGTATCTGGCCTCATCCATTGAGTGTGCGTCACCACTTGCTTTATCTTCTCCATGGTTGGGCTGTATTGCATCAACAAGATCTCCTCTACTCTGTACCAGGCAGCAACTCCAGTTCTCACACCAGCCAAGGGCACGGGGAAAGGCAAAAAGAGAAACTGACCCTGAATGTCCAATAAAGTTGATTCTTTGTAAAAAAAAAAAAAAAAAAGCTAACCCTAACTCGTACCCTAACCTGTACCCTAAACCTAACCCTAAACCTAACCCTAAAACTAACCCATACACTAACACTAACCCAAAACGAAACCAGTACCCGTACCCTAACCCTAAACCTAACCCTAAACCATTCCCTAACCCTAACCCTAATCCTAACCCTAAACCCTAACCCTAACCCTAACCCTAACCCGTAACCTAACGCTAAACCTAACCTGTACCCTAACCCTAACCTTAACCCTAAACCTAACCCTTACCGTAAGCCTAACTTTAACCCTAACCAGTGCCCTAACCCTAACCTTAACCCTAACTCGTACCGTAACCCTAAACCTAACCCGTAACCGTAACCCGTAACCGAACCCTAACCCTAAACCTACTGCTAACCCATACAGTCACCCTAACCCTTACCCGTACCCTAACCCTAACCCGTAACCTAACCCTAAACCTTACTCTAACCCTAACCCGTACCTTAACCCTACCCCTAACGAATACCTAACCCTAACCCTAAACTTAACCCTAACCCGTACCCTAACCCTAAGCCTAACCCTAAACCTAACCCTAACCCTTACCCTTACCCTTACCCTTACCCTTACCCTAACCCTAACCCGTACCCTAACCTGTACCCTTACCCTAACCCTTACCCGTACACTAAACCTAACCCTAACCATAACCCGATTGCTAACCCATACCCTAAGGCTAACCCTAACCCTAACCCTAACCCAAACCTTAACCTAACCCATACCCTAAACCTAACCCTAACCTGTACCCTAACCCTAACCCTAACGCGTACCCTTACCCTAACCCTAACCAGTACCCTAACCCTATCCCTAAACCTAATCCTAACCCATTCCCTAACCCTAACCGTAAGCCTAATATGTAACCTAACCCTAACCCTAACCAGTACCCAAACCTAACCCTAACCCGTACCGTAACCCTAACCCTAAACCAAACCCTAATCCTAAAACTAAGCAGTACCATAACCCGTACACTTACCCTAACCCTAATCCGTAAACTAACGCTAACCCTAACCCTAACCTGTACCGTATCCCTAACCCTAAACCTAACCCTTACCTTAACTCTAACCCGTACCCTAACCTTACCCTAACCCTAACCCTAACCCCTCCCCTAACCTTAGCACTAACCCTAACCAGTACCCTAACCCTAACCATAAAACTAAGCCTAACCCGTACCCTATACCTAACTCTAATGTGTACCCTTACCCTAACCCAAACCAGTACTCTAACCTAACCCTAAACCTAACCTGTACTCTAACACTAAACCTGCCATATTTGTACCTTAAACCTAACCCTAACCCTAACCAGTACCCTAACCCTAACCCTAACTCATAAACTAACCCTAACCCTAACCCTAACCCTAACGCCTACCCTTAACCTAACCCTAACCCTAACCCGTACCCTAACCCTAACCCGAACCCGTACACTAAACCTAACCTTAGCCCTAAACCTATTGCAAACCCGTACCCTAACCCTAACCCTAACACTATTCCTAACCGGTACCCTAACCCGTACCCTAACCGTAACCCTTACCCGTACCCTAACACTAAACCTAAACCTAACCAGAACCCTAAACTTAACCCTAACCCGTATCCTAAACCTAACCCTAACACAAACCCTATCCCGTACCCTAAACCGTACCCAGCCCTACCCCTAACCCGTAACCTAACTCTAACCCTAACCCGTACCCAGCCCTAACACTAACCCTAACCCTTACCATAACCAGCCCCCTAACTCGTACCCTAACACTAAGCCTAACCTGTACCCTAACCTGTACCCTACCCCTAACCCTACTGCTAACCCGTAAACTCATCCTTACTGTAAGCCATACCCTAACCATAATCCGTAGTCTAACCATAAGCCTTACACTAACCCTAACCCTAACCCTAACCCTAAACCTAACCCTAACCCTAACCCGTTCACTAAACCTAACCCTAACCATAACGCTATTGCTAACCCGCAACTTAACCCTAACCCTAACCCTAACCCGTTCCCTAACCCGTATCCTAATCGTAACCCTAACCCATACCCTAACGCTAACCCTAACCCTAACCCGTACCCTATCCTTAACCTAACCCGTCCCATAACCTTACCCTATCCCTAACCCTAACCCCTACCCTAACCCTAACCCTAACCCTAACCAGTACCCTAACCCTAACCCTAAACCTAACCCTAACCCTATACCTAACCCTAATGCGTACCCTTACCCTAACAAAAAACCAAGAGTACCCTAACCCTAACCCTAAACCTAACCCGTACTCTAACACTAACCCTACCCTAACCTGTACCTTAACCCTAACACTAACCCTAACCCTAACCCTAACCAGTACCCTAACCATAACCCTAACTCGTACACTAACCCTAACTCTAACCCTAACCCTAACGCCTACCCTTAACCCAACCCTAACCCTAACCCTAACCCTAACCCATACCCTAAACCTAAACCTAACCCGTACACTAAACCTAAACTTAGCCCTAAACCTATTGCTAACCCGTACCTGAACCCTTAACCCTAACACTAACCCTAACCTGTACCCTAATCCGTACCCTAACCGTAACCCTTACCCGTAACCTAATACAAAATTTAAACCTAACCCGAACCCCCTAAACTTAACCCTAACCCGTACCCTAAACCTAACCCTAACCCAAACCCTATCCCATACCCTAAACCGTACCCAGCCCTACCCCTAACCCGTAACCTCACTCTAACCCTAACCCGTACCCAGCCCTAACACTAACCCTTAACCTTACCCTAACCCGTCCCCTAACTCATACCTTAACCCTAACCCTAACCCGTACCCTATCCCTAACCCTAACCAGTACCCTAACCCTACCCAGGACTCTAACCCTAACCCTAAACCTAATCCGTACCCTAACCCTAACCCGTACCCTAAATCGTACCCTAACCCGAACCCAGCCTAACCCTAACCCGCAACCTAACTCTAACCCTAACCCTACCCCTAACCCATACACTCACCCTAACCCTAAACCGTACCCTAACCCTAACCCGTACCCTAACCCTTACTCTAACCCTAACCCGTACCCTAACCCTAACCATAACCAGTACCTGAACCCTACCTAAACTTAACTTAACCCGTACCCTAACCCTAAACCTCACCCTATCCCGTACCCTTACCCTAACCCTAACCCTAACCCGTACCCTAACCCTAACCCTAACACTAACCCTAACAGGTACCCTAACCCTAACCCAAACCCGTACACTCACGCTAACCCTACCCGCACCCTAACAATAACCCGTAACCTATCCCTAAATCTTAATCTAATCCTAACCATAAACCCTAACCCTAACCCGTAACCTAACGCGTATCCTAACCCTAACCCTAAACCTAACCCTAACCAGTACCCTAACCCGAACCTTAACCCTCACCCGTACCCTAACCCTAACCCTAAACCTAACCCGTATCCTAACCCTAACGCTAACCCTAAACCTAACCCTAACCTGTACCCTAAACCTAACCCTAACCCTAAACCTAACCAGTACCCTAACCCTAAACCTAAATCTAATCCTAACCCGTATCCGAACCCTAACCCTAACCCTAACCGTACCCTGACACTAACCTAAACCTAACCAGTACCCTAAACCTAACCATAACCTGTACCGTAAATCGTAACCTAACCCTAACCATAACCCATAACCTAACCCTAACCCTAACCCTAACCAGTATCTTAACCCATACTCTAGCTCTAACCCTACACCGTAAACTAACCCTAACCCTAACCCTAAACTGTACCGTAACCCTACCCCTAACCATAACCCTCACCTGTACCCTAACCAGTACCTTAACCCTAACCCTCACCCTTGCCCTAAACATTACCCTAACGCTAACCCTAACCTGTACCCTAACCTTAACCCTAACCCTAAACCGAACCCGTACCCTCAACCTTATCCTAAGCCGTACTCTAACCCTAACCCACACCATAAACCTAACCCTTACACTAACCCTAACCGGTACCCTAAACATAACCCAAATCAGTACCCTAACCCTAACCCTAACCAGTACCCTAACCCTATCCCTAACCCTAACCCTAACCCTAACCCTAACCAGTACCCTAACCCTAACTTTAAACCTAAACCTAACCCATACCCTAAACCTAAACTGTACCCTCACCTGTACCCTAACCCGTACCCAGCCCTAACCCTAACCTGGAACCTAACCCCAAACTTAACCCTACCCCTAACCCGTACACTCACCTTAACCCTATCTCGTACACTAACCCTAACCCGTAACCTAACCCTAACCCTTATTCTAACCCTAACCCGTACCCTAACACTAACCCTAAACAATACCATAACCCTAACCCTAACCCTATTCCGTACCCTACCGTAAACCTAACCCTAACCCTAACCCTAACCAATACCATAACCCTAACCCTAACCCGATCCCGTTCCCTAACCCTAAACTTAACCGTAACCCTAACACGTAGCCTAACCCTAACCCTATCTCTAACCCTAACCCGTAACCTAAACCTAACTCTAACCCGTATCCTAACCCTAACCCTAACCCTACCTGTACACTAACCCTAACCCTAACCCGTACCCAAACCAGTACCCTAACCGTAACCCTAAACCTAACCCATACCCTAACCCTAACCCGTACCCTAACATGTACCCTAACCCGTACCCAGCCCTAACCCGAACCCATAACCTAACCCTAACCCTAAAACTACCCCTAACCCGTACACTCACCCTAACCCTAACCCTAACCCTAACCCTAACCCTAACCCTAACCCTAACTCTAACCCTCACACTACCCTAACCCTAATCCTAACCTTAATGCTAACACTAACCCATACCATACCTAACCCTAACCCTTATCCTAAACATAACCTGTGCCTAACCCTAATCCTAACCCAAAACAGTACCCTAACCCTAACCCGTAACCAAACCCGTACCCTAAACCTAACCCTAACCCTAACCCTAAACCTAACCTTAAACCTAAACCGTACCCTAACCCTAACCCTAATCAGTACCCTAACCCTAACCATAACCTTAACCCTAACCCATAACCTAACCCTAACCCTAACCCTAAACCTAACCCGCACCCTAACCCTAACCCTAACCCTAACTGTACCCTTACCCTAAGCCTAACCCGTACCCTAAACCTAACCCTAACCCTATTGCTAACCCATACATTAACATTAACCCTAACACTAACACTAACCCGTAAACTAACCCTTACCCTAACTGTAACACTTAACCGTACCGTAACCTAAACCTAACCCTAACCCTAACCTAACCCTAACCCGTACCCTAAACCTAACCCTAACCCGTACCCGTACCCGTACCCTAACCCATACCCTAAACCTAACCATAACACTAAACCTAACCCGTACCCTAACCCAAACCCTAACCAAACCAGTACCCTAACCCGTACCCTAAGCCTAACCTGTACACTAAACCTAACCATAACCCTAACCAGTACCCTAACCCTAAACCTAAACCTAACACGTACACTAACCCTACCTCTAACCGTAACCCTAACCGTACACTAATCCTAACCCTAACCAGTACCCTAACCCGTAACCTAAAACTAACCCTAACCCGAACCCTAACCCGAACCCTAACCCTAACCCGTACCCTAATCCTAACCATTACCCTAACCAGTACCCTAACCCTAAAACTAACCCTAATCCGTACACTAACCCTAACCCTAACCCTAACCCTAACACTAACCCTTACCCGTAACCTAACCCTAACCCTAACCCTAAACCTAACCCTAACCTTTTCCCTAACCCTAACCTTAACCCTAACCCCAACCCTAACCAGTACCCTAACCCTAACTCTAACCCTAACCCTACCCTATCCTTAATCCTAACCTTAACGCTAACACTAACCCATTCCATAAACCTATCCCTAACCCTAACCCTAATCCTAACCCAAACCAGTACCCTAACCCATACCCTAACCCGTAACCTAACCCTAACCCAAACCCGAAACCTTACCCTAACCCTAGCCCTAACCCTAACCCGTACCCAAACCCTAACCATAACCCGTACCCTAAACCTAACCCTAACCCTCACCCTGTTGCTAGCCCGTACCCTAACCCTAACCCTAACACTAACCCTAACCCGTACCCGAACCCGTACCCTAACCGTAACCCTAAACCTAACCGTAACCCTAACCTTAACCTAACCCGTACCCTAACCCTAACCCTAACCCTAACCCTAAACCTTACTGAAATGCTGACCCTAACCCTAACCCGTGTCCTAACCCTAACCCTAACCCTAATCCGAACACTATCCCTAAACTGTAACCTAACCCTAACCCTAACCCTAATCCTAACCCTAACCGGTACCCTAACCCTAACCCTAAACCTAACCCGTACCCTAACCCTAACCCTAACCCTAAGCCTAAACAGTACCCTAACCCTAACCATAATTCTCACCCGATCTAAGCCTCACTCTAATCCTAACCCGTACCCTAACCCTAACCCGTACCCTAACCCTCACCCTCACCCTAACCCGTACCCTAAACCTAACCCTAACCCTAAACCTAACCCTAACCTTTCCCTAACCCTAACCCTAACCCTAACCGCACCCTAACCAGTACCCTAACCCTTACTCTAACCCTACCCCTAACCCTAACTTTAACCCTAACCCTACACTAAACCTAATCCTAACCTTAACCCTAAACCTAACCCGTACCCTAACCCTAACCCTAACCGTAACCCTAACCTGTACCGTAACACATACCCTAACCCTAACCCTCATTCGTAAGCTAACCATAACCCAAAACCTAACCCGTACTGTAACCTAACCCTAACACTAACCCTAACCCGTACCCTAACCCTAACCCTAATCCTAACCCCTACCCTAATCCTAACCCTAAACCTAACCCGTACCCTCACCCTAACCCTAAGCCGGCCCCTAACCCTAACCCGTACCCAAACCCTAACCCTTACAATACCCCTAACCCGTACCTAACACTAACCCTAACCAGTACCCTACCCCTAACCCTAACCCTCACACTAACACTAACCCTTACCCTAACCCGGTTGCTAACCCATACCCTAACCCTAACCCTAACCCTAAACCATAACCCGTACCCTAACCAGTACCCTAACCCGTATCATAACCCCTACCATAACCCTAACCCCAACCCTAAACTGTACCCTTATCCTACCCTAACCCTAACCTTAACGTGTACCCTACCCCTAACGCCAACCTGTACCCATAATTCTAACTCTAACCCTATCCCGTACCCTTACCATAAACCTACCCCTTACCCGTACCCTAAACCTAACCCTAACCCATAACATAACCCTAACCCTAACCCTAAACCGTACCCTACCCTAACCCTAATCCTAACACGTTCCCTAACCCTAACCCTAACCATAACCCTAACGAGTACACTAATCCTAACCCTAAACGTAACCCTAAACCTCAACCTAATCCGTACCATACCCTAACCCTAACCGTAACCCTAACCAATAACCTAACCATAACCCTGTCCCTAAACCCAACCCATACCCTAACCCTAAAGCTAACGCGTAACCTAACCCGTAACTTAACCCTAATCCGTAACTTAACCCTAACGCTAACCCTAACCTAATCAGTACCCAATCCCGTACCCTAACCCCTATCCTAAACCTAACTCTAACCCGTACCATAACCCTAAACCTAACCCTAACCCTAACCCTATGCTTAACCCGTACCCTAACCCTAAACCTAACTCTAACCCTAACCTTTACCCTAACCCTTACCCTACCCTTACCCTTTACCCTACCCTTTACCCTACCCTTACCATTACCCTAACCCTAAACCTAACCCTAACCCTACCCATACCCTAACCCTAACACTAACCCTAACCCTGACCCTTACCTGTACCCTAACCCTCACCCGAACCCGTACCATAATCCTAACCCTAACACTAGCCCATACCCTAACGCTAACCCTAACCATAACCCTAAAGAGTAACCTAACCCTAGACCTAACCTGTACCCTAAACATAACCCTAACCCGTAACCTAACCCTAACCATAACGCTAACCCGTACCCTAACCCTAACCCGTACCGAAACCTAAACCAATCCTAACACTAACCAGTAACCTAAACCTAACCCTATCCCTAACTCGTACCCTAACCCTAAACCTAACCCTAACCCTATCCCTAAACCTAACCATAATCCGAACACTAGCCCGTACACTAACCCTAACCCGAAACCCAACCCTAAACCTAACCCATACCCAGCCCTAACTCAAAACGTAACCCGTACCCTAAGCCATACCCTAACCCTAAACCTAACACGTAGCCTAAGCCTAACCCTAACCATAACCCTAACCCGTACTGTAACCCTAACCCTAACCTTAAACCTAACCCGTACCCTAACCCTAACCCTAACCCTAACCCGAAACCTAACCCTTAACCTAACCCGTATCCTAACCCTAAACTTAACCCTAAACCTAACCCTAACGCTAACCCTAACCAGTACCCTAACCCTAACCCCAACCATAAATCTTTCCCTAACCCTAATCCTAACCTTAACCCTAACACATACCCGTACCCTAACCCTAAACCTAAACCATACCCTTACCCTAACCCGTACCCGTACCCTAACCCAAACCCTAACCCTATGCCGAACCCTGACCCTAACCTGTACCCTAACCCTAACCCTAACTCTAAACCTTATCCGTACCTTAACCCTAACCCTAACCCTAACCGTAACCTGTACCCTAAACCTAACCCTAACCCTAACCAGTACCCTAACCCTAACCCTAATCCTAACACTAACCCGTACGTTACCACGTACCATAACCATAACCCTAACCTGTACCCTAACATGTACACTAATCCTAACCCTAACACTAAAACGTACCCTAACCCTAACCCTAACCCGTACCCTAAACCGTACCCTAACTCTAACCCTAACCCGTACCCTAAACCACACCCTAACACTAATCTGTACCCTAAATCTAACCCTAACCCTAACCCTAACCCTAACCCAAATCCGTAACCTAACACTAACCCTAACCCGTACCCTAACCCTAACCCTATCCCTAATCCGTACCCTAACCCCTACCCAAACTCTAACCCTAACCCTAAACCGTACCCAAACCCTAACCCTTACCGTAACCCTATCTCTAAACCTAAATGTAACCCGTACCCTAACCCGAACCCTTACCCGTAACTTAACCATAATCAGTACCCAAACCTAACCCGTGCCCTAACCATAATCATAAACCAAACCCTAACCAGTACCCTCACCCTATCCAAACACTAACCCTAAACCATACCCTCATCCCAACCCTATCCGTAAACCCAACCTGTCCCCTAACCTAATCCTAAACCGTACGCTAACCCCTACCCTAACTTAACCGTACCTTAACCCTAACCCTAACCCTAACCTTAATCCGTACCCTAAACCCTACCCAAACCCTAACCCTAATCCTAACCCATACCGTAACCCATAACCTAAACCTAACCCTTAACCTAACCCTATCTCTAAGCCTAACCATAACCCGTACCCTAATCCTAACCCTAATCCTAACCCTAACCCTAAACCTAACCCGTACACTAACCCTATAACTAACCCTAAACCTAACCAGTACCCTACACCTTAACATGACCCTAACCCATACCCTAACCCTAACACTAACACTAACCAGTATCCTAACCCTAACCCTAACCCTATACCTAACCCTCACCTCTACACTAACCCTAACCCTAACCCTAACCCTAACTCTAACCCTAACCCTAATCCTAACCAGTACCCTAACCATAACCCTAACTCTTATCCTAACCCTAATCCGTACCCTAACCCTAACCCTAACCCGTACCCTAACCCGTGCCCTAACCCTCACCGTAACCTAACCCTAACCCTAACCCGTACCCTAACCCTAAACCTAACCCTCACCGTAACCTAACAGTAACCCTAACCAGTACCCTCACACTTACCCTAAGCCGTACCCTAACCCTAACCCATACCCTAACTCTAACCCTTACACTAACCCTAACACGTAACCTAACCCTAACCCTAATGAGTACCCTAAACCTAACCCTAACCCTAACCTGTACCCTAACCCTAAACCTAACCCTAACCCTAACCCTAACCCTAACCCGTACCTTAACCATAACCCGTACCATAACCCATACCCTAACCTGTACCCTAACCCGACCCTTTCACTAACCCTAACCCTAAGCCTAACATGTACCCTAAACCTAACCCTTACACTAACCCTATACCGTAACCTAACCCTAACGCTAACCAGTACCCTAAACTTAACTCTAACCCTAACGCGTACCCTAACCCTAAAACTACCCTTACCCTATCCCGTAACCTAACCCTAAGCCTAACCCTAACACGTACCCTAACCCTAACCCGTATCCTAACCAGTACCCTAACTCGTACCCTAACCTGTACCCTAACCCGACCCTTACCCTAACCCTAACCCTAACCCATACCCGTACCCGTACCCTAACCCTAACTCGTACACGAAACCTAAACCTAAACCTAACACTGTTGCTGACCCGTACCCTATCCCTAAGCCTAACACTAACCCTAACCCGTACCCTAACCCGTACCCTAACCTGTACAATCACTCTAAACCTAAACCTAACCCTAACCCTAACCCCGACCCTAACCCTAACCCTTACTCTAACCACGAAACTAACTGTAACCCTAACCCTAACCTTAACCTAACCCGTACGCTAACCCTAAACCTAACGCGTACCCTTACCCTAACCCTAAACCAAACCTGTACCCTCACCCTAACCATAACACTAACCCTATACCGTACCCTAACCCTAACCCTAACACTAACCCATACCCTAATCCATAACCTAACCCTAACCCTAACCCTAACCCGTACCCTAACCCTAACCCGTACCCTACCCCTAACCCTAAACCTAACCAGTACCCTAACCCCAACCCTAACCCTAACCCTAACCCTAACCAGTACCCTAACCCTAACCCTAAACTTAACCCTAACCCGTACCCTAACCCTAACCCGTACACTAAACCTAAACCTAACCCTAACCCGACTGCTAACCCGCCCTTACCCTAACCCTAACACTAACCCTAACCTGTACCCTCACCCAAACCCTAACCGTAACCCTAACCAGACCCTAACGCTAACACTAAACATAACCCTAACCCTAACCATAACCCTAACCCGTACCCTAACCCTAACCCTAACCCTAAACCTAACCCCTACCCTAACCCTAACCCTAACCCTAACCAGTACCCTAACCCTAACCAGTACCCTAAACCTAACCCGTACGCTAACCCTAACCATAATGTGTACCCTTACCCTAACCCTAAACCAAACCAGTACCCTAACTCTATCCCTAACCCTAACCCTAACCCTAACCCTAAACCTTACCCTAATCCTAACCCCTAAACCTAACCCTAACCCTAACCCTAACCCGTAACCTAACCGTAAACCTAACCGTACAATAACCCTAACCCGTACCCTAACCCTAACCCTAACCCTCACCCATACCCTAACCCTAACCCTAACCGAGCCAGTACCCAAACCCTAACCCAACCCTAACCCATACCCTAATCCATACCCTAACCCTAACCCGACCCGTACCCTAACCCTAACCCTAACCCTAACCCTACTGATAACCCTTTCACTCACCCTAACCCTCACCCGTACCCTAACCCTAACCCATACCTTAAACCATACCCTAACCCGTACCCAGCCCTAACCGTAACCCGTAACCTAACCCTAAATTTAACCCTACCACTAACCTGTACACTCACCCTCACCTAACCCGTACCCTAACCCTAACCCGTACCCTAACCCTAACCCTTACTCTAAACCTAACCTGTACCCTAACCCTAAGCCTAACGAGTAACCTAACCCTAACCCTAAACTTAACCCTTACCCGTACCCTAACCTAAGCCTAACCCTAACCCTAATCCTAAACCGTACCCTTACTCTAACCCTAACCCTTACCCGCACACTAAATCTAACCTTAACACTAACCCTATTGCTAACCCATACCCTAACGCTAAACCTAACCCTAACCCTACCCCTAACCTTAACCCTTACCCATACCCTAATCCTAACCCTAACCCAAACCCTAACCCCACCCTAACCCTAAACCTAACCCTAAACTGTACCCTAACCCTCACCCTAAACCTAACCCTTTACCCTAACCCTAACCCTAATGCGTACCCTTTCCCTAACCCTAAACCAGACCAGTACCCTAACCCTAACCCTAACACTTAACCATACCCTAACACTAACACTAACCAGTAACCTAACCCTAACCCTTATCCTAACCCGTACCCTATACCTAACATTAACCCTAATCCGTACCCTAACCCTAACCCTAACGAGTACCGTAACGCGTACCCTAACCCTAACCATTACCTGTAACCTAACCCTAACCCTAACCCTAACCCGTACCTAAACTTAACTCTAACCCTAACCCTCACCATACCCTAACCCTAACCCTAACCCTAACCAGTACCCTAACCCTAACTCGTACCCTCAACCATAGCCAAACCCTAACGCTAACCAGTACCCTAACCCTAACCCTAACCCTAACCCTAACCCTAACTCTAACCCTTACCCTAAGCTGTAACCTAACCCTAACCCGTACCCTAACCCTAAACCTTACACTAACCCTAACACGTACCAACTAACCTAATCCTGACCATACCCTACCCTAACCCTAAACCCTAACCCTAACACTAACCCGTCACCTAACCCGTACCCTAACCCTAACCCTAACCCTAATCCTACCCTAACCCTAACCCTAAACCTAACCAGTACCCTAAGGCTAACCCTAGCCCTAATAGTGTACCCTAAACCTACACTAACACCCCTACCGCAAAGGCGTAATCCTAACCCTTAACCTAACACTAAACACATTAACCCTAACTTAAGTATCCTAAACGCTAAACCTACCCCTTACCCTAACCAGTACCCTAAACCCTAACCCTAACCTGATACCTAACCCATGACCCTAACCCTAACCCTAACCGTAATCCTAACCTACAACCTACCCTAAACCTAACCTAATACCCTACCACCTAAACCCTAACCCTACCTATGCGTACCCTAACCCTAACCCTAACCCTAAACCTAACCGTAACCCTACTACCCTAAGCAGTAACATAACCTGTACCCTAACCCTAACCCTAAATCGTAACCTATCCTAACCCTAAACCTAACCCGTACCCTAACCCTAACCTACCCAACGTACACCTAACCCCCTACTAACCCGTACCAACTAAACCTAAACTACCGCCCTAAACCTACCTAACAAACGTACCAACCCTAACCCTAAAACCTAACCGTACCCTAACCCAACCTAACCCTAACCTACCACCCGTAACCTAACCTAACCCAACCTGTCCCAACCCACCTAACCTAAACTAAACCGTCCTAACCTACCAACTAACCTACCCTAACCCTAAACCTAACCCTAACCCTAGCCTTACCTACTACCCAACCCTAAAACAACCGTAACCTAACCCTATCCACCCTAACCTACCCTACCAACCTACCAACCATACCTACCCTACCCACCTAACCTACCCTAACCTAACCTAATTACCTACCCTAACCTGACCTCACCCTCCCAACCACCCTAACCCTAACCTACCCTAACCCTAACCCTAAACTCTGTACCTAACCCTAACCTAACAACCAACACCTAAACTTACCTTACCACCCCTAACCTAACCTAACCCTATCCTAAACCGTACCCTACCTAACCCAAACCCTTACCCCACCACAACCTAACACAACCCTATCTCCCTAACGCAACTACCCTAACCCTACCCCACCTTACCCTACCAACCCTAACCTACCCTAACTAACCACTAACCCTAACAACCTAACTGTACCTAACCCTCACCAAACCTAACCCTACCTAACCAACCCGTACCTTTCCTAACCCTAACACCAGTACCCTAACCCTAACCCTAACCTTAACCATACCCTAACACTAACACTAACCAGTAACCAACCCTAACCCTTATCCTAACCCTACCCTATCTACATTAACCCTAACCGTACCCTAACCCTAACCACGAGTACCGTAACGCTACTAACCCTAACATTACCTGTAACCTAACCTAACCCAACCTAACCCGTACCTAAACTTAACTCTAACCCTACCCTCACCATACCCTAACCCTAACCCTAACCAACAGTACCCTAACCCTAACCGTACCTAACCCTAGCCAAACCCTAACGCTAACCAGTCCCCTAACCCTAACCCTAACCCTAACCCTAACCCTAACTCTAACCCTTACCCTAAGCTGTAACCTAACCCTAACCCGTACCCTAACCCTAAACCTTACACTAACCCTAACACGTACCATAACCATAACTCTGACCAATACCCTACCCTAACCCTAACCCTAACCCTAACACTAACCCGTCACCTAACCCGTACCCTAACCCTAACCCTAACCCTAATCCGTACCCTAACCCTAACCCTAAACATAACCAGTACCCTAAGGCTAACCCTAGCCCTATAGTGTACCCTAAACCTACACTAACCCCTACCGCAAGGCGTATCCTAACCCTTAACCTAACACTAAACTTAACCCTAACTTGTATCCTAACGCTAAACCTACCCCTTACCCTAACCAGTACCCTAACCCTAACCCTAACACTGATCCTAATCCATGCCCTAACCCTAACCCTAACCGTAATCCGTAACCTAACCCTTACCCTAAACCTAACCAGTACCCTACACCTAACCCTAACCCGTACCGTAATGCGTACCCTAACCCTAACCCTAACCCGTAACCTAACCGTAACCCTAACCCTAAGCAGTAACATAACCTGTACCCTAACCCTAACCCTAAATCGTAACCTAATCCTAACCCTAAACCTAACCCGTACCCTAACCCTAACCATAACCCTAAGGCTCAACCTTACCCTAAACCTAACCCTAACCCTAACCAGTACCCTAACCCTAGCCCTAAAACGTACCCTAACCTGTACCCTAACCCTAACCCTAAACCGTACCGTAACCTTAACCCTAACCCTACAGCTAACCTGTACCCTCACCCTTACCCTAAGCCGTACCCTAACCCTAACCCATACCCTCACCCTCACCCTAACCCTAACCCGTTCCCTAACCCTAACACTAAACCTAACCCGTACCATAACCCTAACCCGTACCCTAACCCGTACCTAGCCTAACCCTAACCCGTAACCTAACCCTAAACCTAAACTTACCCCTAACCCGTACACTCACCCTAATCCTAACTAGTACCGTAACCCTAACCCATAGCCTAACCCTAACCCTCTAACCCTATCCTGTGCCCTAACCCTAACTCTAATCCTCACCCGTACCCTTACCCTAACCCTAACCCTAACCCGTACCCTAACCCTAACCCTAACCCGTACAGTAAACCTAACCCTAACCCTAAACCGATTACTAAATCGTACCCTAACCCTAACCCTTACACTAACCCTAACCCATTATCTAACCCGTACCCTAACCGTAACCCTAACCCGTACCCTACGCTAAACCTAACCCTAACACTAACCCTAATCTTAACCCTTACCCGTACCCTAAACCTACCCCTAATCTTAACCCTAACCCCTACCCTAACCCTAACCCTAACCAGTTCATTAACTCTAAACCTAACCCTAACCATAACCCGTAACCTATCCCTAACCCTAACACGTACCCTTACCCGAACCCAACCCTATTCCGTACCGTAACCCTAACCCTAAACCATACCCTAAGCCGTACACTAACCTTAACCCTAACCCGTCCCCAAACCCGGACCCTAAACCTAACCCTCAATCTAACCCGTACCCTAACCCTAACCCAAAACGAAACCAGTACCCTAATCCTAACCCTAGCCGTAACCCTAAACCGTAACCTAAATCTAACCCTAACCCTATCCCTAACCCGTACCATAAAACTAACCCTAACCCGTACCCTAACTCTAACGCTAACCTTAACCCTAAACCGTACCTAACCCTAACCCTAACCCTAACCCTAACCCTAACCCGTACCTAACCCTAACCCTAACCCATACCCTAATCCTAACACGTACCTTAACCCGTACCCTAACCCGTACCCAGCAGTAACCCTAACCCGTAGCCTAACCCTTATCTTAACCCTACTGACTAACCGTACCCTCAACCTAACCCTATACCGTGCCCTCACCCTAACCCGTACCTTAACACTAACCTTTACTCTAACCCTAATGCGTACCCTAACCCTAAACCTTACCCTAACCATTACCCTAAGCCTAAACCTAACCTTAACCCTAAACACGTACCCTAAACCTAAACCTAACACTACCCCAAACCCTAACCATACCCCGTACTCTTACCCTAACCCTAACCCATCCATTAATCCTAAACCTAACCCTAACCATATTGCTAACCCATACCCTAACCCTAACCCGTACCCTTACCAGTACCCTAAACGTAACCCTAACCAGTACCCTAACACTAACCCTATCCCTAACCCTAACCTTAACCCTAACCCGTCCCCTAACCTAACCCTAACCCTAACCAGTACCCTAACCCTAACCCTAACCTGTACACTAAAACTAACCCTAACCCGTACCCAAACCCGTTGCCTAAACCTAACCCTAAACCTAACCCTAAACCTAACCCTAACCCTAACCCGTACCCTAACCCTAACCCTAACGAATACCCTAACCCAACAATAACCTTAACCCTAACCCTTAACCTAACCCTAACCCTAACCCTCATCCTAACCTGTACCCTTACCCTAACCCTAACCCGAACCCATACCCTAACCCTTACCCTATCCCGTATATTAAACCTAACCCTAACCCTAACCCTACTGCTAACCCGTGAGCTAACCCTAACCCTAAACCTAACCCTAACCCTAACCCTAACCCTAACCTTAACCCTAACCCGTACCCTAAACTTAACCCTAACCGTATCCCTAACCACTACCCTAATCCTAACCCTAACCCTAACCCTAACCAGTACCCTAACCCTAACCCTAACCCAACCCGTACCTTAACCATAACCCTAACGCGTACACTTACCCTAACCCTAATCCTAATCCGTACCCTAACCCTAACCCTAAACTGTACCCTAAGCCATACACTAACCCTTACCCTAACCCGTACCATAACCCATACCCTAAACCTAACCCTAAACCTAACCCGAACGTTAACCCTAAAACTAAACCAAACCAGTACCTAATCCTAACCCTATCCCTAACCCTAAACCGTACCCTAACCCTAACCGTAACATTAACCCGTACCCTAACCCTAACCCTAACCAGTACCCTAAACCTAACCCTAACCCTCAGACGTACCCTAAAACTAAACCTAACTCTAACCCGTTTCTGAACCCTAACTCTAACCCTAAACCTAACCTGTACACTAAAACCCTAACCACTACCCTAATCCTAACCCTAACCCTAGCCCTTACCCTAAACCTAAACCTCACCCGTTCTCTAACCCAAACCCTAAGCCCAACCATACTCTAACCCTAACCCTATCCCAAACCCGTACCCTAACCTGTACTCTATACCTAACCCTAACCCTAAACCTAACCCTAACCCTAACCCATACACAGCCCTAACCCTAACCCGTAAACTAACCCTAATCCTAACATTAAACCTAACCCATTCACTCACCCTAACCCTAACCCGTACCCTAAACCTTACCTGTACCCTTACCCTAACCCTTAATCTAACCCTAAACCATACCCTAACCCTAACCCTAAACAGTAACCTAACCCTAACCCTAACCTTAAACCTAACCCATACCCTAATCCTAACCCTTACCCTAAGCCTAACCCGTACCCTTACCTTAACACTAACAATAACCCGTACCCTAACCCTAACCCTAACCTGTACCCTAAACCTAACACTAACCCGTGCCCTATTGCTAACCCGTACCCTAAGCCTAAACCTAACACTAACCCTAACCCGTACCCTAACACGTACCCTAACCGTAACCCAAACACGTACCCTAACCCTTACCCTAACCCTAACCCATACCCTAAACCTAACCCTAACCCTAACCCTAACCCCTAACCACTCCCTAACCCGAACCCTAACCAGTACACTAACCCTAACCCTAACCCCACCCTAACCCTAACCCTAACTCTAACCCTAACCCTAATCCGTACCATAACCGTAACCCTAACCCTAGCAGTACCCTAACCCTAACCCCACCCTAACCCTAACCCTAACACTAACCCTAACCCTAACATTAATTCTAACCCGTACCCTAACCCTAACCCTAATCCTTACCTTAAATCTAACCCTAACCCTAACCAGTACCCTAACCCTAACCCCACCCTAACCCTAACCCTAACACTAACCCTAACCCTAACCCTAAACCTAACCCGTACCCTAACCCTATCGCGTAGCGTAACCCGTACCCTAACCCGTACCCAGCCCTACCCTAACCCGTAACCTAACACTAAACCTAACCCTACACCTAACCCGTACACTCACCCTAACCCTAACCCGTACCCTAATCCTAACCCGTACCCTAACCCTAACCATTACTCTAACCATAACCAGTACCCGAACCCTAACCCTAACCAGTACCCTAACCCTAACCCTAACCTTAACCCTAACCCGTACCATAATCGTAACCGTAACCCTAAACCTACCCGGTAGCCGTACCCTAGCCCTAAACCTAAACCGTACCCTAACCCTAACCCTAACCCGTACACTATACCTAACCCTTACCCAATCCCTATTGCTAACCCATATCCTAACACTAACCCTAACACTGACCTTAACCCGTACCCTCACCCGTACCCTAATCGTAACCCTAACCCGTACCCTAACGCTAAACCTAACCCTAACCCTAACCTTAACCCTTACCCATACCCTAACCCTAACCCTAACCCTTTTCCGTACCCTAACCGTAACCCTAAACCTAACCAGTACCGTAACCCTAACCCTAAACCCTAAACCGTAACCTAAAACAAACCCTAACCCTAACCCGTACTCTAACCCTAACCCTAACACTAAATCTAACACGTACCCTCACCCTTTCCTTAAGCCGTACCCTTACCCTAACCCATACCCTAACCCTAATCGTTACACTAAACCTAACCCGAACTCTAACCCTAACCCAAACCAGTACCCTAACCCTCACTGTAACCGGTACCCTAACACTATCCCTAACCCTAACCCTAACCCGTAAACTTACCCTAACCCTAACCCGTTCCCAGCCCTAACCCTAAACTTAAACCTACCCCAAACCCGTACACTCACCCTAACCCTAACCCGTACCATAACCCTAACACAGTCCCTATCCCTAACCCTTATTCTAACACTAACCCGTAACCTAACCCTAACCCTAACCAGTACCCTAACCCTAACCTTAACCCTAACCCATACCATATCCCTAACCCTAACCCTAAACCTAACCTGTACTCTTAACCTAACACTACCACTAACCCGTACCCTAGCCCTAACCCTAACCTGTAGATTAAACCTAACCATTTTCTTAAACCTATTGCTAATCCGTATCCTCACCCTAACCCTAACACTAACCCTAACCCGTACTCTAACCCGTACCCTAACCATTACCCTAACCTGTACCGAAACGCGAAACCTAACCCTAACCCTTAACATAACCTTAACCCTAATCCGTACCCTAAACCTAACCGCAACCCTAACCGATTCCCTGCCCTAACCCTAACCCTAACCAGTACCCTAACACTAACCCTAACCCTAATCCTAACCCGTACCCTAACCCAAACCCTAAGGCGTACCCTTACCCTAACCCTAGCCGTAATCCGAACCCTAACCCTAACCCTAACTCGCACCCTAAGCCTTACACTAACCCTAACCCTAACCCGTACCCTAATCCGTACCCTCAACCTAACCCTAAACCTAACCCTAAACCTCACCCTAAACCTAAACCGTACCCTAACCCTAACCGGAACCCTAACCCGTACCCTAACCCGTACCCTAACCCTAATCCTAACTCTAAACTGTATCCCAACCCTAAACCTAACCCTAACCCATACCCAAACCCTAACCCTAAGCCTAACCCTAAACCTCACCCGTACCCTAAACCGTACCCTAACCCATAACCTAACCCTAACCCTAAACCATAACCGTACCCTAACCCGTACCCTAATCCTAACCCCTACCCTAATCCTAACCCTAACCCTAACCCTAACCCTAACCCTAAACCTAACGTGTACCCTAACTCTAAACCTAAACCAAACCAGTACCATAACCCTAACCCTAACCCTAACCCGTACCCTAACCCTAACCCTAACCCGTACCCTTAACCTAACCCTAAACCCACCCAGTACCCTAAACCGAATCCTATCCCTAACCCTAACCCTATTGCTAACCTGTACCCTAAACATAACCCTAACCCTAACCCTAAACCTAAACCTAACCCATACCCTAACCCTAATCCTAACACAAACCAATACCCTAACCCTAACCCTAACCAGTATCCTAACTCTAAACCTAACCCTAACGCGTACCCTAACACTAACCTTAACCTTAACCCGTATCCTTACCCTAACCCTAAACCTAACCCGTACCTGTACCCTAACCTTAAACTTTACCCGTACCCTAACCCAAACCCTAACCCTATGCCTAACCCATACCATAACCCGTACCCTAAACCTAACACTAACCCTAACAGTAAGCCATACCCTAACCCTAACCCTAAACCGTACCCTAACCCTGACCGTAAAGCTAACCCTAAACCTTGCCCGTACCCTAACCCTAACCCTAACCCAAACCCTAACCCGTAACCACACGCTAACTCTAACCCTAACCCTAAACCTAACTCTAACCCGAACCCTACCCTAACCCTAATCCTAACCTTAACCCTAATACTAACCCATACATAAACCTAACCCTTACCCTAGCCCTAAACCTAACCGATACATAAACCTAATCCTAACCCAAAACAATACCCTAACCCTAACCCTAACCCTAACCCGTACCCAAACCCGTACCCTAACCCTAACCCGTACCCTACACCTAACCCTTACTCTAACCCTAACCGTAACCTAACCCTAACCCTAAGCGGTACCCTAACCCTAACCCTAACCCTAACCCTAACCCTAACCCTAACCCGTACACTAACCCAAACCCTAACCCGAAACCATAAATTTATCCTAACCCTAACCCTAACCCATAACCTTACCCTAACCCTAACCCTAAACCGTACCCTAAACCTAACCCTAAACTTAACCCTAACCCTATTGCTAACTGTACCCTAACCCTAACCCTAACACTAACCATAACCCATACCCTTACCCATACCCTCACCGTAACCCTTACCCGTACCCTAACCCTAACACTAATCCTAACCTTAACACTAAGCCCAAATGTAAAACTAACCCTAACCCTTACCGTAACGCTAAACCTAACCCTTACACGTACCCTAACCCTAACCCTAAACATAACAGTAACCCGTACCCTATCCCTAAACCGTATCCTACCCCTTACCCTATCCCTAACCCTAAGCCGTACCGTAACCCTAACCCTAAAGTTAACCCTAACCCGTACCCTAACACTAACCCTAACCCTAACATTTTCCCTAACCCTAACACTAAACTCTAACTAGTACCCTAACCAGTACCCTAACCCGTACCCTAACCTGTACCATAAACCTAACCCTAATCCTAAACCTTACCCTAATCCAAACCCTAACACTCACCCTAACCCTAACCCTAACACTAACCCGTATCCTAACCCTAAACTTAACCCTAAACCTAACCCTAACGTTTCCCCTAACCCTAACCCTAACCAGTACCCTAACTCTAACCATAAACCTATCCCGTCCCCAAACCCTCACCCTAACCCTAACCCGTACCCTAACCCTAACCCGAACCGGTACCCTACCCTAACCCGTACTGTAACCCGTACCCTAAACCTAACCCTAACCCGTACCCTATCCCTATCACTAACCTGCACCCTAAACCTAACCCGTACCCAAACCCTCAACCTAACCCTCACCCTTTCCCTAACACTTACCCAAACCCTATCCCTAACCCTATCCAGTACCCTAACCCTAACCTTACACTAAACCTAAACCGTACCCTAAACCAAAACCTAACCCTAAACCTAACCCGACCAGTACCCTAACCATAACCCTAAACCGTACCCTAACCCTAACCCTATCCCGTAACCTAAGCCGTACCATAACCCTCACCCTAATCGTAACCCGTACCCTAATGGTAACCCTACCCTAACCCTAACCCTATCCCGTACCCTAACCATAACCCTAAACCTAACCTGTTTTCTAACCCTAACAATAACCCTAACCTGTACCCTAACCCTAACCCGAACTCTAAACCTAACCCTAACCCTAACCCTAACCCGTACCCTAACCCTAACCCTAACCCATAACATAACCCTTACCGTAACGCTAACCCTAACTCTAACCCTAACCCGTAGCCGTACACTAATCCTAACCCTAACCCTAACCCGTACCCAAACCCGTACCCTAACCCTAACCCGTACCCTACACCTAACCCTTACTCTAACCCTAACCGTAACCTAACCATAACCCTAAGCGGTACCCTAACCCTAACCCTAAGCCATACCCTAACCCTAACCCTAACCTTAACCCTAACCCTAACCCTAACACTTTCCCTAACGCTAACCCTAAACCATAACCCGTACCCTAACCAGAACACTAAACCGTACCCTAACCTGTACCATAACCCTAAACCTAATCATAACCCGTACCCTAATCCTAACCCTAACCCTCACCCTAAACCTACCCCGTACCATAACCCTAACCCTAACCTGTATCCTAACACTAACACTAATCCTAACCAGTACCCTAACACTAAC
Source organism: Vulpes lagopus (assembly GCF_018345385.1). Classification (NCBI taxonomy): domain Eukaryota; kingdom Metazoa; phylum Chordata; class Mammalia; order Carnivora; family Canidae; genus Vulpes; species Vulpes lagopus. The sequence goes on along the minus strand of NW_024570629.1, from coordinate 22,542 downwards.
CCTAACTCTAACCCTCACCCGTACCCTAAACCTAACGCTAACCGGCACCCTAAACCTACTGAAAGCCTAACCCGTACCCTAACTCTAACCCTAGCCTCTAACCTAAACTAACCCTAACCCTAACCCGTACCGCAGCACTGACCCTAACCCTAACCCTTACCCATACACTAACCCTAACGCTGACCCTAACCAGTACCCTAAAACTAACCCTAACCCTAACCCTAACCAATACCCTATCCCTTTACATAACCCTTACCTATACCCTTAACCTAACCCGTACCCTAACCCTATACCTACCCTAACCATAACCCTAACCCTAACACTAACCCTAACACGTACCCTAAACCTAACCCTAACCCTAAACAGTACCCTAACCCTAACCAAACCGTAAAACTAACCCGTACCCTTATCCTAACCCTAACACTAACCCTAACCCGTACCAGTACCCTAACCCTAACACTAAACTTAACCTAACCCTAACACTAACCCGTACCCTAACCCTAACCCTTACACTACGCCTAACCCGTACCCTAACCCAAACCCTAACCCTAACCCTAACCCGTACCCTAAACCGTACCATAACCCATGCCCTATCCCTTATCCTAAACCTAACCCTAACCCTAACCCTAACCCTAACCTGTACCCTAGCCTATCCCTATCCTGTAACCTATCCTTAACCCTAACCCTAAACCTAACCGGTATCCTAACCCGAACCCTAACCCGTAACCTAACCCTAATCCTAAACCTAACCAGTACCCTAAACCTAACCCCAACCCTTACCGTAACCCGTACCCTAACCCTAACCCTAACCCTAACCAGTACCCTAACCCTAACCCTAACCCGTACACTTACCCTAACCCTAACCCGTAGCCTATCCCTAAACCTAACCCGTTCCCTAAGCTGTACACTAACCCTAACCGAAACCGGTACCCTAACCCATATACTAACCCTAACCCTAACCCTAAGCAGTTCGCTAACCATAACCCTAGTCATAACTGGTACACTAACCCTAATCCTAACCCTAACCCGTACCCTAACCATAACACTACCTGTACCGTAACCCGTGCCCTTACCCTAACCCTACCTATAACTAAACCTAACCCTAATCCTAACCCTTACCCTAAACCTAACCCTAACACTAACCGTAACCCGTACCCTAACCCTAACCCTGTTCCTAACCAGTACCCTAAACCTAACCCTAACCCGTACCCTAAATCTAACCCCAACCCGTACCCTATCCCTAACCATAACAATAAACCTACCAGTACACTCACCCTAACCCTATGCCGTCTGCTAACCCTAACCCGTACCCTAACACTAACCCTTACACTAACCCTAACCCGTACCCTGACCCTAACCCTAACCAGTACCCTAACCCTACCCTAACCGGTACCCTAACGCTAACCCTAACCCTAACCCTAACTCGTAACCTAACCCTAACCCTAACCCTTACCCTAAACCTAAACCTAACCCTAACCCTAACCCTAACCCTACCCTTACCCTAAACCTAAACCTAACCCTAACCCTAACCCTAACCCTACCCTTACCCTAAACCTAAACCTAACCCGTACCATAACCCTAACCCTAACCCTAACCCTAAACCGTACCCTACCCTAACCCTAACACTAACCCGTACCCTAACCCTAACCCTTACCGTAACCCTAACCAGTACCCTAATCCTAACCCTAAACCTAACCCTAACCCTAAAGCTAACCCGTACCATAACCCTAACCCTAACCCTACCCTAAGCCTAACCCTAACCCTTCCCTAACCCTAACCCTAACCCTAACCAGTACCCTAACCCTAACACTACCTCTAACCCATACCCTAACACTCTCCCTATCCCTAACCCCAACCCATACCCTAACCCTAAACCTATCCCGTACCCTAACCCGTAACTTAACCCTAAACCGTACCCTTATCCGTACACTAACCCTAACCCTAAACCTAACCCTAAACCTAACCCGCACCCTAACACTAACCCTAACCCTAACCCGAAACCTAACCCTTATCCTAACCCATATCCTAACCCTAAACGTAACCCTAAACCTAACCCTAACTCTAACCCTAACCCTAACCCTAACACGTTCCCTAACCCTAACCCTAACCCTAACCCTAACCTTAACCCTAAACTGTACCTGTACCCTAACCCTAAACCTAAGCGTTCCCATACCCTTACCCATGCCCTAACACCTCGCCTAACCCTGACCCTAACCCGTACCCTAACCCTAACCCTAACCCGTACCCTAAACCTGACCCTAATCCTAACCTGTACCCTAAACCTAACCCTAACCCTAACCTGTACCCTAATCCTAAACCTAACCCTATCCAATACCCTAACCGTAACCCTAACCCTAACACTAACCCGTACCATACCATGTACCCTAACCATAACCCTAACCCTATCCCGTACCCTACTCCTAACCCTAACACTAAACCGTACCCTAACTCTAACCCTAACCCGACCCCTCCATAACCCTAAAACTATACCGTACCCTAACCCTAACCCTAACCCTAACCTTAACCCTAACTGTAACCCTAATCCGTAACCTAACACTAAACCTAACCCATACCCTAACCCTAACCCACACCCTAACCCGTAACCTAACCATAATCAGTACTCTAAACCTAACCCGTGTCCTAACTCTAACCCTAAACCAAACCTGAACCAGTATCCTAACTCTAACATTAACACTAACCCTAACCCATACCCTAACCCTAACCCTAAACATGAACCCAACCCGTACCCTAACCCTAACCCTGAACCGTACGCTAACCCGGACCCTGCCCTAAACCATAACGTAACCCTAACCCTAACTCCAACCCTAATCCGTACACTAACCCCTACCCAAAACCTAACCCTAACCCCTGCCCGTACCCTAACCCTAACCATTACCCAAATCCTAACTCTAAACCTAACCGTAACCTGTACCCTAACCTTAACCCTAATCCTTACACTAACCCGTACCTTATACCATACCGTAACCCGTACCCTAACCCTAACACTCACCCTAACCCGTACCCTAACCCTAACCCTAATCCAAACCCTATCCCGTACCCTAACCATAACCCTAAACCTAACCGGTACATTAACCCTAACCCGTACTCTAACCCGTACCCTAACGCATACCCAGCCCTAACCCTAACCCGTAATCTAACCCTAACCCTAACCCTACCCCTAACCCATACACTCAACTTAACCCTAACCCGTACCCTAACCCTAACCCGTACCCTAACCCTAACACTTACTCTAACCCTAACCCTTACCCTAAACCTAACCCTAACCAGTACCTTAACCCTACCGTAACGCTAAACCTAACCCTAACACTAACCCTAACATTAACCCTAACCTGTACCCTAAACCTAAACCTAACCCTCACCCTAAACCCTACCCTAACTCTAACCCTAACCAGTACCCTAACCCTAACCCTAACCCTAACCTGTGATCTAACCCTACACCTAATGCGTACCCTTACCCTAACCCTAACCCTAATCCGTACACGAACCCTAACCCTATCCCGTACCCTAAGCCGTACACTAACCCTAAACCTTCCCCGTACCCTAACCCGTACCCTAAACCTAACCCTATACCAAACCCGTACCCAAACCCTAACCCTAAACGAAACCAGTACGCCAAAACTTACCCTAACCCTAACCCTAACCCTAACCCTAACCCTAACCCTAATCCGTACCCTAAACCTAACCCTAACCCTAAGCCTAACCCTAACCCTAACGCATACACTAACCCTAACACTAACCCTAAACAGTACCCAACCCCTAACCTTAACCCCTTCCCATACCCTAACCTTGAACCTAAACAGAACCCGAACCCGTACCCTAACCCTAATACGTAACTTAACCCTAACGCTAACCCTAACCGTAATCAGTCCCCTAACACGTACACTAGCCCATACCCTAACCCTAACCTTAACCCGTACCATAACCCTAACCCTAACGCTAACCCGTACCGTAACCCTAACTCTAAACCTAACCCTAAACCTAACCCTAACCTGTACCCTAAACCTAACCCTAACTCTAACCCTAACCAGTACCCTAACTCTAAACCTAACCCTAACCCTAACCAGTACCCTAACCCAAAACCTAAACCTAACCCTACCCTAACCCGTACCCTAACCCTAACCCTCACCCTAACCAGGACCCTAACCCTAACCTTATCCCTAAACCTAACCCGTAACCTAACCCTAACCCTAACCCTAAACCGTAACCTAACCCTAACCCTAACCTGTAACCTAACCCTAACCCTAACGCTAACCCGTACCGTAACCCTAACCCTAAACTTAACCCTAACCCGTAACCCTTACCCTACACCTAACCCTAAACAGTACCCTAACCCTAACACTAACACTAACCCTAACTCGTACTCTGACCCTAAACCTAACCCTAACCCTAAACCTAAACCTAACCATAACCCGAACACTAACCCGTACCCTAACCCTAACCCTAAACCTAACCTGAACCCATACCCTAACCCTAACCCGTACCCAGTCCTAACCCTAACCCTAACCCATACCCTAACTGTAACCCGAACCCTAAAATGTACCCTAACCTTAACCCTAACCTGTACCCTAAACCTAAACCTAACCTGTACCCTAACCCTAACCCTAAAACGTACCCTAACCCTAACCCTAAACCGTATCCTAACCCGAACCCTAACACTAACCCTAACCCTAACCTGTAGCCTAACCCTAACCCTAAACCTAAACCTCTCCAGTACCCTCAACCTAACCCTAACCCTAACCCCAACCCTAAACTGTACCCTTACCCTAACCCAAAGCCTAACCCTAACGCGTACCCTAACCCTAACCATAACCCTAACCTATCCTTAACCCTAACCCGTACCCTAAACCTAACCTTAACCCTAACCCTAACCCCTACCTTAACTCTACCCCTAATCAGTACTCTAACCCTAACCCTAATCCTAACCCGAACCACCACCCTAAAACTAAACCTAACACGTACCCTTATCCTCACCCTAAACCAAACCAACCTTAACCCTAACACTAACACTAAACCGTACCCTAACCCTTACCCTAAACCTAACCAGTACCCTAACCCTAACCTTAACCCTAACACGTACCCTCTCCGAACCCTAACCCTAACCCGTACCCTAAACCTAACCCTAAACCTAACCCTAACCCTAACCCTAACCCATACACCAACCCTAACACTAACCCGAAACAGTACCCAACCCCTAACCCTAACCCCACCCCATACCCGAACCCTAACCCTAAACTGAACCCGAATCGTACCCTAACCCTAATACGTAACTTAACACTGACGCTAACACTAACCCTAATCAGTCCTCTAACCCGTACCCTAGCCCAAACCCTAACCCTAACCCTAACCCGTACCATAACACTAACCCTAATCCTAACCCGGACCCTAACCCTAACCCTAACACGTAACCTAACCCTAACCCTAACCCGTACCCTAACCCGAACCCTAACACTAACCATAACCCTAACCTGTAGCCTAAGCCTAACCCTAAACCTAACCCTCTCCAGTATCCTCAACCTAACCCTAACCCCAACCCTAAACCGTACCCTAACCCTAACCCAAAGCCTAACCCTAACCCTAACCCTAAACTTAACCCTAACCCGTATCCTAAACTTAACCCTAACCCTAACCCTAACTCCTACCCTAACCTTAACCCTAACCAGTACCCTAACACTAACACTAACCCTATCCCGAACCCGCACCCTAACACTAACCCTAACCCGTACCCTTACCCTAACCCTAACCTAAACCCGTATCCTAAACCTAACCCGTACCCTTACCCTAAGCCGTACCATAACCCTAACCCTAAACCTGACCCGTACACTAATCCTAACCCAATCCCTACCCTAACCCTAACCCTTATCCTAACCCTAACCCTAAACCTAACCTGTATCCAAACCCTAACACTAACCCTAACCAGTACCCTAACACTAACCCTAACTCTAAACCTAACCCTTACCCGTACCCTAACCCTAACCTGTACCCTAACCCTAATCCTAATCCTTACTCTAACCCTAACCCGTACACTAACCCTAACCCATACCCTAACCCGTACCCTTACCGTATCCCTAACCCGTACCGTAACACTAACCCAAACCCTAACCTGTACCCTATCCTAACCCTAACCCTAACCCTAACCCTAACCCTAAACCTAACCCTAACCTGTACTCTAACCCTAACCCTAACCCTAAACCTAACCAGTACCCTAACCCTAACCCTAATCCGAATCCTAAACCATACCCTAACCCTAACCCTAAACCTAATCCGTACCCTAAACCTAAACCTATTCCTAACCAGTACCCTAAAACTAACCCTAACCCGTACCGTAATCCATACCCTAACCCTAACCCTAAACCGTAACCTAACCCTAACTCTAACCCGTACCCTACCCTAACCCTAACCCTAACCCTAACCCAACCCTAACCCTCACCCTACCCTAACCCTAACCCTAACCCTAACCTGTACCCTAACCCGTACCCTAACCCTAACCCTAACCCTAAACCTAACCCGTACCCTTACCCTAATCCTAACACTAACACGTACCAAACCCTATCCTGTACACTAAACCTAACCCTAACCCTAACCCTATGCTAACCCGTACCCTAACCTTAAACCTAACACTAACCCTAGCCCTTACCCTAACCCTTACCCTAACCGTAACCCTTACCCATAACCTAATGCTAACCCTAACCCTCAACCTAACCCTAACCTTAACCCTAACATGTACCCTAAACCTAACCCTAACCCTAACCCTATCCCCTACCTAACCCTAACCCTAACACTAACCAGAACCCTAACCCTAACCCTAACCCTAACCCGTAACCTAACCCTAACCCTAACGCGTACCCTTACCCTAAACCTAAACCAAAGCAGTACCCTAACCCTAACCCTAACCCTTAACCGTACCCTAAACCTAACCCTAAACCGTAACCTAACCCTATACCTAACCCATACCCTAACCATAACCCTAACCCGTACCCTAACCCGTACCCTAACCCTGACCCTAACAAGTACCCTAACCCTAACCCGTACCCTAAACCGTACCCTAACCCTAACCCTAACCCAAAACCAAACCCTAACCTGTACCCTAACCCTTACCCTAACCTTAACCCTAAACCTAACCAGTCCCCTAACTGTAACCCTAAACCTAATCCTAAACCATACCCTAACGCTAACCCTAACCCTAATCCGTACCCTAACCCTAACCCTCATCCTAACCAGTACCCTAACCCTAACCCTTTCCTGTACCGTAACCCGGACCCTAACCCTAACCCTAACCCGTTACCTAACCCAACCCTAACCCTAACTGGTCCCGTAACCCATACCCTAACCCTAACCCTAAACCGTAACCTTAACCTAACCATAACCCTAACCCGTACCCTAACCCTAACCCGTACCCTAACCCTAACCCTAACCATAACCCTAAACCGTACACTAAACCTTACCCGAAACCTAACCCGAAACCTAACCCTAACATGTACCCTAACCCGTACCCTAACCCGTACCCAGCCCTAACCCTAACCCGTAACCTAACCCTAACCCTAATCCTACCCCTAACCCGGACACTCACTCTTAACCTAACCCAAACACTAACCCTTACCCTAACGCGTAACTTAACCCTAACCCGTACCCTAACCATAACCCTAACATTTACCTAACCCTAACCCGAACCCTAACCCGTACCCTAACACTAACCCTACCCTAACCTGTACCCTAACCCTAACACTAACCCTAACCCTAACCCATACCCTCAACCTAACCCTAACCCGCACCCTAACCTGTACCCTATCCCTAACCCTAACCCGCACCCTAACCTGTACCCTATCCCTAACCCTAACCAGTACCCTAACACTAACTCTAACCCTAACCCGTCCCCGTACCCGTACCCTTAACCTAACCCTAACCCATACCCTTACCCTAACCTTAACCCTAACCCGTACCCTAAGCCGTGGACTAACCCTAAACCTAAGCCGTACCCTAACCTGTACCCTAACCAACCCCTAACTCTAAACCTAAACCTAACCCGTACCCTAACCCTAAAACTAAACCAAACCAGTACCCTAACCCTAACCCTAAACCTAACCCTAGCCCTAAACCGTACCATAACCCTAACCCAAACCCTAACCCGTAACCTAACCCTAACCCTAACCCCTACCCTAACCCTAATCTGTACCCTATCCCTAACCCTAACCCTAACCAGTCCCCTAACCCTAATCTAACCTGTAACCTAACCCTAACCCTAAAACTAATGCATATCCTAACCCTAACCCTAAACCTAAACCTAAACCTAACCTGTACCCTAACACTAACCCTAACCCTAACCCCAACCCTAACCCTAACCAGTACCCTATCCCTAACCCTAACCCTAACCCGGACCCTAACCCTAAGAATAACCCTAACCCTCACCCGTACCCTAACCCTAAACCTCACCCTAAACCAGTACCCTAACTCTAACCCTAACCCTAAACCGTACTCAAACTCGTACCCTAAACCTAACCCGTAACCTAACCCTAACCTTTATTGTAACCGTAACTTGTACCCTAACTCTAACCCTAACCCGTAACCTTACCCTAACCCTAACCTTATCCAGTACCGTAACCCGTACCCTAACCCTAACCCTAATCCGTAACCTAAACCTAACCCTAACACTTACCCGTACCCTAACCCTAACCCTAACCCTCACCGTACCCTATCCCTAACCCTATCCCTAACCAGTACCCTAACCCTAACCCACACCCTAACCCGTACCCTATCCCGTACCCTGACCCGTACCCTAACCCAAACCATAACCAGGACCCTAACCCTAACCCTAACCCTTACACGACCCTAACATGTACCCTAAACCTAACCCTAACCAGTTCCCTAACCATAACCCTAAACTTAACCAGTACCCTAAATCTAACCCTAACCCGTAACCTAACCCTAACCCGTACCCTAACGCGTACCCTAACCCTAACCCATACCCTAACCCTACCCCTAACACGTACAATCACCCTAACCCTAACCCGTACACTCACCCTCAACCTAACCAGTTCCCTAACCCTAACCTGTGCCTTAACCCTTACTCTAACCCTAACCCTAACCCAACACTACCCAGTACCCTAACCCTAAACATAACCTTAACCTTAACCCGTACCCTAACCATAAACCTAAACCTAACCCTCCCCGTACCCTTACCCTAACCCTAACCCTAACACGTACTCTAACCTTAACACTAACCTGTACAATAAACCTAACCCTAGCCCAAACCCTATTGCTAACCCGTACCCTAACCCTAACACTAACCCGTACCCTAAACCTAACCCTAACCCGTACTCTAAACCTAACCTTAACCCGTACACTAAACCTAACCCTCAACCTAACGCATACCCTAACCCGTACCCTAACCCATACCTAGCCCTAACCCGTAACCTAACACTAACCCTAACCCTATACCTAACCCGTACACTCACCCTAAAGTTAACCCTAACACTAAATCTAACCCTAACTCGTACCCTAACCCTAAGCCTAACCCGTACCCTAACCCTAACCCTAACTCGTACCTAAATCTAACCCGTACCCTAACCATAACCCGTACCCTAACACTAACCCTACCCTAACCTCTACCCTAACCCTAACCCTAACCCTTACCCTAACCCGTACCCTAACCCGAAAACTAACCCTAACCCTAAACCTAACCCTAACCCTATTCCGTCCCCTTCCCCTAACCCTAACCCTGACCAGTACCCTAACCCTAAACCTAACCTTAACCCTAACCTACACCTAACCCTAACCCTAGCCCTAACACGTACCCTAACCCTAACCCTAATCCGTAGACTAAACCTGAACCCCTACCGTAACCCTATTGCTAACCTGTACCCTAACCCTAACCCTAACACTAACCCTAACCCTAACCCCTACCCTAACACTAACCCTAAACCTAACCAGTACCCTAACCCGTGCCCTAACCCTAACCCATACCCTAACGCATACCCTTAACCTAACCCTAAACCAAACCAGTACCCTAACCCTAAACCTAAACTTAACCCTACACCATACCCTAACACTAACCCTAATCCTAACCCTAACCCATAACCGAACCCTAACCCTAACCCTCACCCTTACCCTAACCCTAACCCTAACCCTCACCCGTACCCTAACCCTAACCCTAAACGTAACCACGACCCTTACCCTAATCCTAACACTAACCCGTACCAGACCCTAACCCGTACACTAAACCTAACCCGTAACCTAACCCTATGCTAACCCTTACGCTAACCTTAAACCTAAAACTAACCCGGTACTAGCCCGTACCCTAACCCTTACCCTAACCGTAACCCTTACCTGTACCCTAATGCTAACCCTAAACCTAAACCTAACCCTAAACCTAACCTTAACCCTAACACGTACCTTAAACCTAACCCTAACCCTATACCCTACCCTAACCCTAACCCTAACCCTAACACTAACCAGTACCCTAACCCTAACCCTAACCCTAACCCTTACCCGTAACCTAACCCTAACCCTAACGCGTACCCTTACCCTAAACCTTAACCAAACCAGTACCCTAACCCTAACCCTAACCCTAACCCTAACCCTACGCCTAAACCGTACCCTAAACCTAATCCTAAACCTAACCCTAAACCGTAACCTAACCCTATACCTAACCCATACCCTAACCATAACCCTAACCCGTACCCTAACCCATACCCTAACCCTGACCCTAACCAGTACCCTAAACCTAAACCGTACCCTAAACCGTACCCTAACCATAACCTTAACCCAAAACCAAACCCTAACCTGTACCCTAACTCTAACCCTAACCCTAAACCTAACCCTAACCAGTCCCCTAATTGTAACCCTAACCCTCATCCTAACCCATACCCTAATCCTTAACCTAACCCTAATCCATACCCTAACCCTAACCCTAATCTTAACCAGTACCCTAACGCTAACCCTATCCCGTACCATAACCCGAACCCTAACCCTAACCCTAACCCGAATCCTAACCCAACCCTAACCCTAACCAGTTCCGTAACCCATACCCTAACCCTAACCCTAAACCGTAACCTTGACCTAACCATAACCCTAACCCATCCCCTAACCCTAACCCTCACCAAACCCTAAACCTTACACTAAACCTAACCCTAAACCTAACCCGTACCCTAACCCTAACACGTACCCTAACCCGTACCCTATCCCGTACCCAGCCCTAACCCTAACCAAGACCTAACCCTAACCCCAATCCTACCCCAAACCCGTACACTCACTCTAACTTAACCCTAACCCTAACCCTAACCATAACCCGTACCCTAACCCGTACCCTAACCATAACCCTAACACTTACCTAACCCTAACCCTAACCCTAACCCGTACCCTAACACTAACCCTACCCTAACCTGTACCCTAACCCTAACACTAACCCTAACCCTTAACCGTAACCTCAACCTAACCCTAACCCTAAACCTAACCCTAACCTGTACCCTAACCCTAACCCTAAACCGTACCCTAACCCGTACCCTAACCCTAACCCGTAACCTAACCGTAACCCTTATTGTAACCGTAACTCGTACCCTAACCCTAACCCTAACCCGTAACCTAACCCTAACTTTATCCAGTACCGTAACCCGTACCTTAACCCTAACCCTAACCCGTAACCTAAACCTAACCTTAACAATTACCCGTACCCTAACCCTAACCCTAACCCTGACCCGTACCATAACCCTAACCCTAACCCTAACCAGTACCCTAACCCTAACGATAACCCAAACCCGAACCCTGACCCGTACCCTAACCCAAACCCTAACCAGCACCCTAACCCTAACCCTAACCCTTACACTACCCTAACCTGTACCCTACACCTAACCCTAACCCGTACCCTAACCATAACCCTAAACCTAACCCGTACCCTAAATCTAACCCTAACCTGTAACCTAACCCTAACCCGTACCCTAACCCTAACCCATACCCTAACCCGTACCCAGCCCTAACCCTAACCCGTAACCTAACCCTAACCCTAACCCTTCCCCTAACCCCTACAATCACCCTAACCCTAACCCGTACACTCACCCTAAACCTTACCCGTTCCCTAACCCAAACCCGTGCCCTAACCCTTGCTCTAACCCTAACCCGTACCCTATCCCTAACCCTACCCAGTACCCTAACCCTAAACCTAAACTTAACCTTAACCTGTACCCTAACCATAACCCAAACCCTAACCCTACCCATACCCTTACCCTAACCCTAACCCTAACACGTACTCTAACCTTAACACTAACCTGTACACTAAACCTCACCCTAGCCCAAACCCTATTGCTAACCCGTACCCTAACCCTAACAGTAACCCTAACCCGAAGCCGTACCCTAACCCTAAACCTAACCCTAACCCTAACTCCTAACCTAACCCTTACACTAAGCCTAACCCTCAACTTAACCCGTACCCTAACCCTCACCCGTATCCTAACCCATACCTAGCCCTAACCCTAACCCATAACCAAACACTAACCCTAACCTTATCCCTAACCGTACACTCACCCTAAAGCTAACCCTAACCCTAACACGTACCCTAACCCTAACCCTTACTTAACCGTAAATCGTACCCGAATCCTAATCCTAACCAGTACCCTAACTCTAACCCTAACCTTAACCCTAAACCGTACCCTAAACCTAACCCTAACCCTAACCTAACCCGTACCCTTACCCTTCCCTAACCCTAACCCGTACCCTAACCCTAACCCGTACACTAAACCTAACCCTAGCCCTAACCCTATTGCTAACCTGTACCCTAACCCTAACCCTAACACTAACCCTAAACCGTACCCTATACCGAACCCTAACCGTAACCCTTACCCGTACCCTAATGCTAACCCGAACCCTAACCCTAACCTTAACCCTAACCCGTACCCTCAACCTAAACCTATCCCTAACCCTAACCCCTAGCCTAACCCTCACCCTTACCGTAAACAGTACCCTAACCCTAACCAGTACCCTAACCCTAACCCTAACCCGTACAGTAACACGTACCCTAACCCTAACCCTAACCCGTAACCTAACCCTAACCCTAACCCTAACCCGTAACCTAACCCTAACCCGTACCCTAACCCGTACCCTAACCCTAACTCTAACCTTAAACCTAACCCTAACTCGTACCCTAACCCTAACCCTAACCAGTACCCTAACCCTAACCTTAACCCTAAACCTACCCGTACCCACACCATAACCATAAGCCGTCACCTAACCCTAACCCGAACACTAAACCTACCCCTAACCCGGACCCTAAACCTAACCTGTACCCTAACAGATACCCAGCCCTAACCCTAACCCGTAACCTAACCCTAACCCTAATCCTAACCATAAACCATACACTCATCCTAACCCTAACCCGTAACCCAACCCTACACTGTACCCTAACCCTAAACCTTACTCTAACCCTAACCCCTAACCTAACCCTAATCCTAACCCTAACCATAACACGTACCCTAACCCTAACCTTCACCCTTTCCCTATACCATACCCTAACCCTATCCCTAACCTGTTCCCTAACCCATACCTTGAACCTAACCCTAACCCATACCCTAACCCATACCCTAAGACTAACCCTAACCATAACTCGTATCCTTAACCGTACCCTAACCCTAAACCTAACCCTAACCTGTACCCTAACCCTAACCATAACCTAACCCGTACCCTAACCCTAACCCTATCGCATATCCTAAACCTAACCCTAACCCTAAACCTAACCCTAACCTGTACCCTAACCCTAACACTAAAACTAACCCTAACTCTACCCCTAACCCGTACACTCACCCTAAAACTATCCCTAACAATAAACCTAACCCTAACTCGTACCCAACCCTAACCCTAACCCGTAACCTAACCCTAACCCTAACCCGTACCCGTACCCTAACCCTAACCCTAACACATACCTAATCCTAACCATAATCCTAACCCTAACCCGTAACCTAACCTGTACCCTAACTCTAATCCTTACCCTATCCCTATCCCGTACCCTAACCCTAACCCTAACCCTTACCCATACCCTAACTGTAACCTTAACCGATACCCTTACCAAACCCTAACCCTAACCCGTACCCTAACCCTAACCCATATCCTAAGCCGTACACTAACCCTAAACCTAAGCCGTACCCTAACCCGTAACCTAACTTAACCCTAACTCTAACCCTAAACCTAACCCGTACCCTAACCCTAACCCTAAACCAAACCAGTATCCTAACCCTAACCCTAAACCTAACCCTAACCCTAACCCTATGCTTAACCCGTACCCTAACCCTAACCCTAAACCAAACCAGTATCCTAACCCTAACCCTAAACCTAACCCTAACCCTAACCCTATGCTTAACCCGTACCCTAACCCTAAACCTAACTCTAACCCTAACCATTACCCTAACCCTAACCCTAACCCTAACCTTACCCTAACCCTAAACCTAACCCTAACCTGTACCCTAACCCTAACACTAAAACTAACCCTAACTCTACCCTCAACCCGTACACTACCCTAAAACTATCCCTAACAATAAACCTAAACCTAACTCGTACCCAACCCTAACCCTAACCCTAACACATACCTAATCCTAACCATAACCCTAACCCTAACCCATAACCTAACCTGTACCCTAACTCTAACCCTTACCCTATCCCTATCCCGTACCCTAACCCTAACCCTAACCCTTACCCGTACCCTAACCATAACCTTAACCGATACCCTTACCAAACCCTAACCCTAACCCGTTCCCTAACCCTAACCCATATCCTAAGCCGTACACTAACCCTAAACCTAAGCCGTACCCTAACCCGTAACCTAACTTAACCCTAACTCTAACGCTAAACCTAACCCGTACCCTAACCCTAACCCTAAACCAAACCAGTATCCTAACCCTAACCCTAAACCTAAACCTAACCCTAACCCGTCCCCAAACCCTAACCCTAACCCTAACCCTAACGTGTATCCTAACCCTAACCCTAACCCTAAACCTAACCCTAACCTGTACCCTAACCCTATGCTAACCCTAACCAGTACCCTAACCCTATCCCTAATCCTAACCCTAAGCCGTAGCCAAACCCTACACCTAACCCTATCCAGTACCCTAACCCTAACCCTAACCCGTACCGTAACCCGTACCCTAACCCTAACCCTAACGCGTTACCTAACCCTAACCCTAAACTTAACCAGTACCGTAACCCATACCCTTACCCTAAACCTAAACCTAACCCGTACCCTAACCCGTACCCTAACCCGTACCCTGACCCTATCCCTAACTCGTCCTCTAATCGTAAACTAACCCATACCCTAACGCTAAAACTAACCCTAACCTTAACCCTAACCCATACCCTATACTTAAACCTAACCCTAACTCTAACCTTAACCCTAACCCATACCCTAAACCTAACCCTAAACCCTACCCTAACCCTAATACTTACCCTAACCAGTACCCTAACCCGTAGCTTAACCCTAACCCTAACCTGTACCCTAACCCTAACCCTAAACGTTTTCCTATCCCTAACCGTAACCCTATACCTAAACCTAACCTGTACCCTAAAGATAACCCTAACACTAACCCTAACCAGTCCCCTAACCGTAACCCTAACGCTTATCCGAACCCGTACCCTAACCCTCAACCTAACCCTAATCCGTACCCTAATCCTAACCCTAACCATAACATGTTCCCTACCTTAACCCTAACCCTAACCTATAACCTAACCCTAACCTGTACCCTAAATCGTACCCTAACCCGTACCCAGGCCTAAACCTAACCCATAACCGAACACTAACCCTAACCCTAACCCTAACCCATACACTCACCCTAACCCTAACCCGTACCCTAACCCTAACCCGTGCCCTAACCCTAACCCTTACTCTAACCCTAAACTGTACCCTAACCCTAACCCTAACCCTAACCAGTACCCTAATCCTAACCCTAAACCTTAACCCTAACCCAAACCCTAACCCTAACCTGTACCCTAACACTAACCCTAACCCTAACCCTAACCCGTACCCTAAACCTAACCCCTAACCCTTACCCTATGCCTAACCCATACCCTAACCTTAACTATACCACTAACCCTAACCCTAACCCGTACCCTAACACTTAACCTAAACCTATCCGTAACCCTAACCTTAAAACTAACCCGTACACTAACCCTAAACCTAAACCAAACCAGGACCCTAACACGAACGCTAATCCTAACTCTAAACCATAACCTAACCCTAACCCGTACCCTAAACCTAACACTAACGCTAACCCATACCATAACCCTAAACCTAACCCTAACCAGTACCCAACCCTAAACCTAAGCCTAACCCGTACCCTAACCCTAACCCTAGCCCTAACCCGTATTCAAACCCTAACCCTAACCCTAAACCTAAACCTAACCCTCACCTGTACCCTAACCCTAACCAGAATCCTAACCCTAACCCTAACTCTAATCCTAACCCGTACCCTAACCCTAATCCTAACCATAATCTGTAACCTATCCCTAACTAAACCCTAACCAGTACCCTAAACTCTACCCGAACCCTAACCCATACCCTAACCCGAATCCTAACCTTAACCCTAACACTAACCCATACCATAAACCTAACCCTAACACTAACTCTAAACCTAACCCATCCCTAACCCTAATCCTAACCCAAACCAGTACCCTAACACTAACTCTAACCCTAACCAGTACCCTAACACTAAACCTAACCCTAAACCATAACCTAACCCAAACCGTAACCTTAACCTTAACCTTAACCTGTACCCGTATCCTAACCCTAAGCCTATACCGTAACAATACCCTAACCCTTAACTTTACACGTACCCTAACCCAAACTCTAACTCTACGCCTATCCCGTACCATAACCCGAAACCTAACCCTAACACTAACCCTAACCCAACCCTACAACATACCTGAACCCTAAACCTAACTGGTACCCTAAACCTAATCTAACCCTAACCCGTACCCTAACCCTAACCCTAACCCGAACCCTAACCCGAACCCTATGCCATACCCTAACCCTAACCCTAACCCGTACCCTAACTCTTACCGTAACGCTAACCCTTACACTTACCCGTACCCTAACCCTAACCCTAACCTTAACCCTAACCCGCACCCTATCGCTAAACCATACCCTAACGCTATCCCTAACCCTAAGCCGTACCCTGACCCTAACCCTAAAATTAACCCTAACCCGTACACTAACCCTAACCCTTACCCTAACCCTGACCCTAAATCCTAACGCTAACACCTACCCTAACCCTAACCCTAACCAGTACCCTAACCCTATCCCATACCCTTACCCTATATATAACCCGTACCCTTACGCTACTCATCACCCACACACGTACCCTAACCCTAAGCCTAAACCGTACCCTAAGCCGTACTCTAACACTAAACCGAAGCCGTGCCCTAACCCATACCCTAAACCTAACCCTAAACCTAACCCGTACCCAAACCCTAACCCTAAACCAAACCAGTACCCTTACCCTAACCCTAACCATAACCCGTATCCTAACCCGTACCCTAAACCTAACCCTAACACTAACCCGTTCCCACACCCTAACTCTAAGCCTAACCCTAAGCCTAACTCTAATCCTAACCCTACCCTAACCCTAATCCTAATCCTAACCCTAACCCTAACCCTAACCCTAACCCTAACATTAACTCTAACCCTAACCCTACCCTAACCCTAATCCTAACCTTAACCCTAACACTAACCCATACCATAAACCTAACCCTAACCCTAAACCAAAACCTAACCCGTACCCTGACACTAATCCTAACCCAAACCAGTACCCTAACCCTAACCCTAAACAGTACACTAACTCTAAGCCTAACCCGAAACCATACCATAACCCTAACCGAAACCCTAACCTTAACCCTA
The DNA here is from genome assembly GCF_018345385.1 of Vulpes lagopus. Lineage (NCBI taxonomy): Eukaryota > Metazoa > Chordata > Mammalia > Carnivora > Canidae > Vulpes > Vulpes lagopus. The sequence goes on along the minus strand of NW_024570629.1, from coordinate 4,661 downwards.
ACCTGTACACTTACCCTAACCCTAAACCTAACCCGTACCCGTATCCTAACCCTAAAACTTACGTGTACCCTAACCCAAACCCTAACCCTACACCTAAACCGTACCCTAACCCTAACCTTAACCCTAACCCGTACCCTTACCCTAAACCTAACCCGTACCCGTACCCTAACACTAAATCTTACCCATACCCTCACCCAAACCCTAACCCTACGCCTAACCCATACCATAACACGTACCCTAACCCTAACCCGTAACCTACCACATACCTTAACCCTAAACCTAAACCGTTCACTAAACCTAATCTAACCCTAACCCATTCCCTAACCCTAAGCCATACCCTAAACCTAACCCTAACCTGTAACCTACCCCTTACCGAAACACTAACCCTAACCCTTACCCCTACACTAATTCTAACCTTAATCCAAACCCTAACCGGTAACCACAACCTAACTCTAACCCTAACCCTAACTCTAACTCTAACCCTACCCTAACCCTAATCCTAACCTTAACACTAACACTAACCCATACATAAACCTAAACCTAACCCTAACCCTAAACCTAACCCGTACCCTAAACCTAATCCTAACCCAAACCAGTACCCTAACCCTAACCCTAACCCGTACCCTAACCCATACCCTAACCCTAACCCGTATCCTACCCCTAACCCTTGCTCTAACCCTAACCCGTCCCTAACCCTAAACCTAAATGGTACCCTAACCCTAACCCTCACCTTAACCCTAACCCGTACCCTAACCCTAACCCTAACCCTAACCCGTAACCTTACCCTAACCCTAACCCTACACTAACCAAAACACTAACCCATAACCTAACACTAACCCTAACCCTCACCAGTACCCTAACCCTAACCCTAACCCGTACCCTAACCCTAAACCTTACCCTAACCCTAACCCTAACCCTAACCCTTACCCTCACCCGTAACTTAACTGTAACCCTAACCAGTACCCTAACACTAACCCTAACCTTAACCCTAACCCGTAACCTAAACCTAACCCTATCCCTAAACGTAACCCCTACACTAACCCTAACCCTAACCCTAACCAGTACCCTAACCCTACCCTAACCCGTATCCTAAACCTAACCCTAACCCAAAAACCTAACTCTAAACTGTACCCTAACTCTAACCCTAACCCTAACCCATACCCTAACCCGAACCCAGCGCTAACACTAACCCTAACCTGTACCCTAACCCTAACCTAGCCTGTCCATAACCCTAACCCTAACCCTAACCTGTACCCTAACCCTAACCCTAATCCGTAATCTAAACCTAACCCTACCCCTAACCCGTTCACTAAACCTAACCCTAAACCCTAACCCTAACCCCTACCCTATCCTAACCCTAACCCTAACCAGTACCCTAACCCTACCCTAACACTAACCCTACCCGTACCCTAACACTAACCCTAACCCGTAACCTTACACTAACCCTAACCCGAACCCGTATCCTAACCCTAACCCTAACCCGTACACTAAGCCATACCATAACCCTAACCCTGATCCTAACCCGTACCCTAATCCTAACCCTAACCCTACCCTAACCCTAACCCTAACCCGAACCCATCACTAACCCTAACCTGTAACCTAACCCTAACCCTAGCCCTAACCCTAACCCATACCCATACACTCACCCGAACCCTAACCTGTACCCTAACCCTAACCTGTACCCTAACCCTAAACCTTACTCTAAACCTAACCCGTACCTTAACCCTAACCCTAAAATGTACCTTAACCCTAACCCTATCCTTAACCCTAACCCATACCCTAATCTTAACCCTAACCCTAAACCTAACCCATAACATTACTTTAACCCTAACCCTATCCTGTACCCTAACCCTAACCCTAATCCGTACCCTAAACCTAACCCTAACCCTATACCTACTGCTAACCCATACCCTAAACCTAAACCTAACACTAACCCTAACCCGTACCCTAACTCGTACCCTAACCGTATCCCTAACCCGTACCCTAACACTAACCCTAACCTTAACCCTAACCCGTAACCTAAACCTAACCCTAACCCTAACCCTAACCCCTACCCTAACCCTTACCCTAACCCTAAACAGCACCCTAACCCTAAACAGCACCCTAACCCTAACTCTAACCCTAACCCGAACCCTAACCCGAACCCTAACCCGTACCCTTACCCTAACACTAAAACCCACCCGTACCCTAACCCTAACCCTAACCTGTACCCTAAGTGGTACACTAACCCTAACCCTGCCCGTACCCTAACCCGTACCCTAATCCTAACCCTAACATCAGCACCAACCTTCACCAACATCAGCACCAAGAATCCCCAAGGCTCAAAATCTCTGGATAACATCTGGATCAGTAAAAGCTTAAAGAAGGTTTTCACAGGTCACTGGGCTGTCGTGGGGAAAGGCCTCATGAACCCCTGGATTCCAGATAACTGGTCCTGGGGCGGAGTGGCCTCGGAGCACTGCCCCGTGCAAGCTGAGTTTTACACTGAAAAGGATTGGAGCGAGAAGGAAGGCCCTCGAAATGGCAACAGGGTCACCTTAGAGCGAAGCGAAGCCAACATTAAGCACGAGTGATGATGGCACCAGATCTCTTCTCCGCCTCTGAGCCCGGAGCCGGGAGCTCCCCCTTCTAGAACATGCAGGCGGCCCAGCTGCGGTTTGGCCTTTAGCATGACAGCACTAGCACCTGGGCTTCCACCTGCCTGACGCCTTTGTTTGTGGACGTTTTGGGACCTCTGGAGGGGGAGGGAGGTGCCAGATGGGCAAATGGCAAGCCCGGTGGGGGCTGAGCTGTCCTTGTCCTCTGTGAGTGCCCTTGGATGGCGAGTGCAGAAGACTGAGCTGGGGCTCCCGGGGCGGGAGCGGCCATCCCAGGCCCCAGACCCTGTCCGGGCCACACCGGAAGCTCCCGTTGGTGACCACCAGTCCTCGATGCTCTGGCTACAAATTACATAAAGCTTTTCACTGTGATGGAGCTGAGCACTCTTCTCAAACATTTTGAGTGGTGATTTTTAGTTTTGTTTTCAAAACAATAAACAGAGATGAACATGAAAAAAAACCCTAACCCTAACCCTAACCCTAAACCAAACCAGTAGCCTAACCCTAACCCTAAACCTAACCTTAAACCGTACTGTAACCCTAACCCGAATCCTAAAACTTAACCTAACCCAAACCCTAACACGTACCCTAACCCTAAACCTAACCCTAACCCTAAACCTAACCCGTACCCTAACCCTAAACCTAACCCTAACCCTAAGCAGTACCCTAACCCATACCCTAACCGTAACCCTAACCAGTACCCTAACACTAACCCTAACCTTAACCCTAACCCGTAACCTAAACCTAACCCTAACACTAAACCTAACCCCTAAACTAACCCTAAACCTAACCCTAACCAGTACCCTAACCCTAACCCGTATCCTATCCCTAAACCTAACACTAAACCTAACTCTAAACTGTACCCTAACCCTAACCCTAACCACTACCCTAACCCTAACCTAACCCGATCCCGTACCCTAAACCTAACCAGTACCCAGCCCTAACCCTAACCCTAACCCATAGCCTAACCCGTACCCTAACACTAACCCTAGCCGGTACCATAACCCTAACCCTAACCCGTACCCTAACACGTACCCTAACCCTAACCCTAACCCGTAACCTAACCCTAACCCTAACACTAACCGGTATCCTAACCCTAACACTAAGAATAATGCTAACCCTAACCTGTACCCTAACCCTAACCCTAACTCTAGCCATTACCCTAACTTACCCCTAACCCTAATCCGTACCCTAACCCTCACCATAACCCTAACCAGTACCCTAAACCGAACCCTAACCCTAACACTTTAACCTAACCCGAAACCTAACCCTAACCCCAACTGGTACCCAAACCCTAACCCTAACCCTAAACCTGACCCTAACACGTACCCTAAACCTAACCCTAACCAGTACCCTAACCCTAACACTAACCCTAACCCATACCCTTACCAGTACCCTAACCGTAACCCTAACCCATACCCTAACGCTAATCCTAACCCTAACCCTAACCTTAACCCTAACCCGTACCCTAAACCTACCCCTGACCTAACTCTACCCCCTACCCTAACCATAAACTAACCTAACGTGTACCCTAACCCTAATACTATCTAACCCTAACCCATACCCTAACCCTAACCCCGTAACCCTAACACTAACTAAACCGTACCCTTACCCTAACCCTAAACTAAATCAGTACCCTAACCCTAACCCTAACCTTTTTTTCCCTAACCCTAAACTTAATCCTATACCGTGCCCTAAACCTAACCCTAACCCTAATCTGTAACCTAACCCTAACCCGTACCCTAACCCGTATCCTAACCCTAACCCTAACCCTAAACCTAACCCTAACCTGTACTCTAACCCTACCCTAACCGTAAACCTAACCAGTACCCTAATCCTAAGCCTAACCCTAATCGTAAACCAAACCCTAACCCTAACCCTAACCCTAATCCGTACCCTAAACCTAAACCTATTCTTAACCAGTACCCTAAAACTAACCCTAACCTTACTATCCCGTAGCAATACCCTAACCCTAACCCTAAACCGTAACCTAACCTACCCTAACCCATACCCTACCCTAACACTAACCCTAACCCTCACCCGAAACCCTAACCCTAACCCTAA